>NC_092014.1:10666373-10966373 GCF_042242105.1 Pempheris klunzingeri | reverse complement strand
TTAGCTTGCCGGGTATTTCAGACATTCTTAAGTCATTTTAAAGCCGTTAATTTGAGTTGAGCATCTTCAGAGCATCTGACTGTTTGATACCACAAGATGGTGCTAAATATCCACAAAGCATAAGCCTCATAAAGACTGCTGTGATGCTGCTCTTAAATCCTGTGCATGTATTCAAAGAGCTCAAACAACATACGCTTGTAGATACCTGTATGTAGATCTTTGTGGTCAAGTAGTGAATTTGTTTTTTTATTTGTGTGAGATCAGTGCTTCTATAGAAGCTACACAGTGTTGATTTATGTGATGCTCATCGTGCATTATGGTTTTGTAATGCTAATCCAAAAACACCAGGTGGCAGCCTAAACGACAGTTTGTAAGGGTGAGGCTGGAACCCCTCCAAATAACTGGTTTATTAACTTGACAAATTGATGTTTATCTGTTGAACAAGATGTTTACCCAAAAGATGATGTAAAATTTAAGGACTTGCCGGTCAAACTCCTCTGTCTCTGCCGTTTTGTTGGTCAATCCCAGCAACCATGTAGCTGAGCAGGTTCTCCATGCCCATATTACTGCATCCAACATGCATTATAGTCCAGGGGAATAAATAATATACTGTAAAAACCTCATGAAAGTTACAACATTTCCATATTATGGTACCATCTACGCCCTCCCAGGAAATATGTTAGAAGTTAGAATTAAAAAGCATGTTTAAGTCGACAGTAGAACCACATATAACCATATAAAAACCATATAATTTAGATTTAAAGAGTTTTGTCATCATAATTATAAAATTACTTTATGTAGCACCTTTCTATTCAGTAATTAACCTGCACACAAATCTTTCTGCAGGCAGATTTAGTTATAAATGCAAAGCTTCTCTCAGTGGCCAAAAGTACACTAGCCAGCTCATTAAAAAAAAAAAAAGAAACTTGGCACACTTCCCATACATAACTTCATTCAGCAGGAGAGCTGAATGCAGTCTTCATCAGCATGTGAACCTGTATGGGAGGATAAATCTAGCAGCAGGTGACGGATAATAGCTGACCAGACAAAAAAAAGACAGTAACTGGGCAGAAGATTTTGTCTGCAATATCATTAGTGTCTCTATCAATGGAAGCTTGCACATGATAACCGCTGCTCTTTAATACCGTTGATACACCAATGGGGCAACATTTTTTTCCTACAGTTCCTCTGTCAAATGTTGCACAAATATCAATCTAAAAAAGTGTTAGTTTAAAAATGAAAAAACAACCTCCTTGCCAAAAGCATAGGGTATTGATTGCACCCACCCATTCTGTTGGCCCTCTCCTCTTCTCTGAGGGAGTATTTACTTACTTTCACCAGTCTCACAGCATCCAGTGCACTGGTCTGTAGTGTAGGTATAAATGATATCTCCTCTCCTTTGCATCTGATATATTCGAGTAGAGGAGGTATTTGTTTTTGCCTGGGATGTTCTGAGAGAGAAATAATGAATCTGTCCATTGTGTTACAACTCATTTCAGTCCAGGGGACATGCTCCTTTAAGGCCCTGATGAAGATTAACATAAACAAAAAGGTCCACAAACAGTTCCCATCACAACATACCTTACAAATAGCACATCTTACTGCAGTATATTGTGTGCATGATGAAAAGCAACACATCTGTCATTGATCATAGATTTAGCAAGTACCATTCACAATGAAAATGTTGAAGTCGTCGACTCCTACAAATATCTTGGTACTGTGTTTGACTCACAGCTTAAATTTGATGTAAACATAGTGCTGATTGCCAAACGGGATCAACAAAGGATTCATTTGTCTGCGACAGGATTTTGTGAAACTTTTTCCATTCTTTTATTGAAAGCCTTTTAACCTTTTCCTTTCTCTGCTGGCTTGATGGGTTGTCAGTGAATGACAGAAACGGTCTGAGTAATGTAGTCAAAGTGTGCAAAGCAGAAGGACTTGGGCACAATTTGGGAGGACATGGTGGCTGAGAGAGCCAAAAAAAAAAAAAGATCAGCCAACCAGATCACATTCTTTTGGCCAAATTCTCTCCGATGGCCTCAGGTCGATGTTATAATGTGCCTTTAAAGAGCACTAATTCATACTTTGAGCCCTTTATCCCTTTTGCCATTAAGCTGCTCAACACAGACCTTACCTATTTTAAGATATGTTGTCTTTTATTTGTTGCTTTTTTTATTGTTGCTCTTATCTTTATACTTAGGAGTATTTTTTTAAGGGTTATTGTCCCTCTATACTGCCCCTTGTCCTTAATATGCTTTCCTTGACTTAACTATTGATTTATTTGCTGTCTGTTGTATGTACCGATGTATGTACTGGGAGAGCAACAAATGACTTGGCATTTGAGGTTAAGTAAAGCTGTCTGAATCTGAACTATCCCCTAAAGGAGACACTATGATGTGTAGAAAGTGAGACATCTTTCTCAGGAATGTGCTAAAAGCACTTGTCTGGGCTTGTTGGGTTTGAAGGTCAGAGGGTAAAAACAAAATCAGATATCAAGATGTCTGCTGAGCGCGGTTATACAGATCTTATTAACCAGACTGTGCTTGCCAAGTGCAGAGCTTATCTAGAAAACGCTGAAATATTAATGAGTAAACTCCAGTAACCAGACCCAACAGTACCTTCAATGTTATTTTCCAGTCTGTCATTTTGTCCAATAACAACTGGTCGTTCTTCACAATGGGAGTCATGAGCAAATTACTCCTTTATTGACAACATAGCTAAGTAGTTTATTGATTAGTTTGGAGGCAAAGAAGTGATAAATCCAAACACATGAATCAGGGAATACTTTAGTTTTGCATGCATTATGCATGCACAGAGGCATAATGCCAAGAAATATGTGTTTGCATTTAAAATAACTGTGCAAGCGCAAAATACACAGGCAGCTGTACATACTTGTCAGTCAAATATTTAGTTATACAAGCATCCTTTATTTAACTAAAAACCTGTTCCCCATGCTTTGGTGTTTTTACCTCATAATAAAAGTGAGCAAGTCAGCTCCCTCTCACACAAATGAACTCATCATTCATTATGCTCATTAGGTAGGACAAGGTCAGTCTAGTTCTCCCCAAAGTCCATGTCCAAGGATCAGGTAGCAGGAGAGATCTTTGAAGGGTGTATAGCTAATTTTTCTTATCATTTGAACTAGAAAATGTGGCTTGTCCTAGTTTTCAGTTTTCTCATTCCCACCTAGACTATATTCAGCATCGAAAACCTCCTCTGGTTTGGATCCCACAGAGAGATTTTACGATGCGAGGGCTCCAGAGACGCATAAAGCTCGTGCAGCGGGGCCATGCTTGTAGTTCTGTTTCTGTAAATCTGAATACTGAATTTAAACAATGGTTTGGGCAAAGATGTTCTCATCCAGGTAATCCAGATAATAAACACATATGACCCTCCAATAGGTTTGCGCTGACAAGTCTGTGTGACCGAGTGTACACAATGGCAAGGTCATGTAACAAGTAATGTCACTAATTACTTCTGCTGCTGATAATTAGTAATAATTACATCAATAAGTAATAGGTTACATTTCTAAAGTTATTTAGTCAACAATGTTTGTGAGGCACCAGCTATGGACTTCTAAATCCAATTAAGTTGCTTATTCAGCGAATAGTGAAAATGCAAACACATTGAAAGGCAGGTTACCTTCTCAGCAGAACTTCACAAAAAATTCAAATTGATGTATTACGTCGCAAAAGTGCAACTTTGATGGAGGCAAATTCCCTTAAACTCAACTTTCTCTGCATAATCCAAGATGGCGGAAATGACGTCCCTCCGCCCCCCACCCCCACACACACTTATTGACATGCAGCTCAGTTGCCTTCACATTTTTGTGTATTTTACCGTGTTTTAACACTGCAGTGCTCAGGTGTTTGAGGTTTCACTCCTACCTTGGTCATATTGAATCTGGGATGAAGGTAGACTGGTGGGTGATGCTCCAGGACGACCTCTGAGGGTCCTCGGGCTTTACTTTGAGAGTTACCTGTGTGCATTAACAATTTTTACGTCGTGTCACCGGTATTCACAAGCTTAATAAGTTAAAAACACAACACACCAGCTACTGTTTTGCCAATTTGCACACCTTTGGCCAGCTACTCACTGTGTTCAGGGGGGCGTCTTGGTTTCGGGCGCCATGCCAGCTCACTGGGACGGTACATGACGTGTGTCCCCGCTCTCAGGTACATCCCTGCTGGCTGGTTCAAGCAAAACACACCGACGAGAGAAAAAAAAAGCGGGGAGGGGAAGGAGCAGAGTCTGGCACGGACCGCGCATGTTGCTTGTGGAGGAAATGGTATGCAGCTCCGGCTGGGCTGTGCCTCCCTCTGTCCCGCTGCCATCATCTCATCTGTTGTTATTTACTCAGACAACACCCCGTTTGAAACAGGAGAACCGGACGCACACACTGTGGAAGCGTCTTTACCCGGAATGCTCCAGCGGCTCGGCTAACACGGTTAGCGGCTGAAGATGGCTTCGGTGCGGATGGTCGGCAAAGTTACGGCGAGACTTTTGGGAAGTATTCATCTTCTTCGCCGCGGTCTCAAAACTACTCGTCCAATTACATTCCTACAACAGGTAAATTAATCCTTGAGCTAATTATGTTAATTCGTCCTAGGCTTGCTAACGTTACGTCGCTTTATAACTACTTAAATCTGACGGGACTTCTCATGACTAGCTTTAGCTAACTAGTTAGTTAGTAAGTGGTTTCCTGCTTTTATGGACACAGTGCAGTGTACAATGAAGTTAGCTATTCAAAGCGACCACAGTACACAGCGTTCAAAACATATTTCTTTATTCAGCCCATTATTCTCTTGAGCTTTCAAAAAATCAGATATAAACTTTGGCAAAATATGTTTGTTTTCACTCGTAGCTAATCGCCACAGAGGCGCTTAAATATGATCAATTTGACATTCCCTCTGCTGGAGGTGTTCATGTGATAGCAGCCTTTCTCTGCCTCTCTCTGTCTGTCTGTTCTCTATTTCAGTGTCCTGTAATTTTCATTCAGGACTCATAGAGCAGCATATACATTATTAAAGTACATTACCCAGCTTTAAATGGGTTTAGAGGGTCCTAAACATGCCTAAGGCTACATGGCTGATCATGAAAAAGTGCCTGGAGAAGTGTGTGTGTCTCTGCTCATTACTGTACATCACCTCATCACTAATGCTGTGCTCATTCAATTACTCCGCAGAAGACTCTGCTAAGGCAGCCATTTGGAGAAAGACACCATGATTAGACTGCTAATTACACTTATGAACCTTAAGTAATGGCTTACCTTACAGTTCCAAGACACCTCACCAGCACTGATGCTCTGCAGCCTACAGTATGCTCGGCATCGAGGTCAATATCTTAATGTATCATATGTCAGGATTGAGCATCATCGGGTGCTTGTGTGCATATAAAGTTCATCACTGGTCTTCATGTCCGAGCCACAGTCAAAGATGCAGGATAAATATCTCTTTGTATATATCTGCATGAAGTGCACCAGGTGAGATCGCAGTACAGGTGGGCAATACTGCACATCACGTCAGAGCATCACTCATCTATGGCTCTCCTGGCTGTTTTATTAATATGCTGTTAAATTGACCAGTTTAAATGACCCATCTTTTACTGTCCGTTTTATGATCCATTGCGAGAAACTGCGGAGGTCAGCTAAGTCGTGAGCAAGTGGGTCCCATGTGGACGACTTCGCTCCCAGCCAGGGCAGGAAGAACAGCATACTGTATTGCTACAGTATGGCATTGTAGTCTCCATGCTCAATGACTGCTAGTTTGTGGAATTGAGGAAGAAGCCAGTATATCTGTAAGATGGGCAAGCTGTCATGAGTCACTCCTGCATGCAAGCGTGACTAAGATGAGGTCTATTTTTAGACTGCATCATATATAAAATCGGAGCTGCAGTTTTCCTCTTTTCATTTGGCATTCTGTAAGCATGGTGTTCCTACAGCAAACCCCATTTAGACTTCGAGAGGTGAAGACACACTAAACGCAGTCAAAAACAGAACTGATCTCACTCACCTGTAGGCTGAGTGAGTTTCAAACAGGTAGTATTTTCACCAAAATAGGGTTTAAGTCATTAACTAAAATGTATCAGAAACTGTGCTGTTAAGTCAGTAGTATTCTCAATGAGTTTCTGTCCCAAAAGTCTGTGACTAAATTTGAAACTCTCACAGCTTGTTTTGAATAAGCTGGTACAACAGCGTAAATAAGAAAGCCGTCAGCAAGACAAAAAATATTGCTGCATAGAAAACCAGTTTTAGGAGTCCAGTGAGCATGTTGTCAGTTTTATATGAGAATGTTTTTAAAAATGAATTATACAGGAAGGGAAATCAGACAAACCAGGAGGCAGTATAGGCAGGGATCAGTCCAGTGGTTGTGGGTTTGAAAATGAAAACAAACCTTCTCAAATCTTTCATGTTTTCTGCACAACAGCAACTATAAACAATAGTGCTTGGACAATATGCTTTTCTCCAGATTTGATACCATCACAATACTTGAGTGTCATTGCAAATTCAATTATTTATGATTTATTTCAATTTTTGTTTACTTTTTTTTAGCCACTGGACCATTGGGAAAAGTTGAATCATACACTTATAGAGATTCTATATCATGAGGCATATTTCCAAAAACAATGCACATCACGTCAGTCAGTCTTTCTGACTGTAACTGTTATGCAACGTTATTGCTATACTGTATAGAAAAGTGGTAAATAAAATGTACTTGCAACAGAATGGTTCTCAAGCTAGTGCCTGAGGTGGTGAGATTCAGTTAACATTTTGCTTTCACTGAACCGTGGTTAATTTATTCAATGTTTATTTAACCCATGGGGGGGTCACATCCTCTCTGGTGGAGTGGTATTATAAACTGGAGCACAGCAGGAAGGGCAGCGTTTGTTGTGTGCTTAAATCCTCATAATTTGGATTTAAAATGTGAAGGGGCAGATTGTATCTCCGTGGATCCTGGACCATATGCTTTATCACCTCAGCTTTGTTTTTGTTGAAGCGATTTTGACTTTGCTTTACTCAAAGTCTTTAACACTAAAAATGGTAACTTCTTAGGCGTTTTTTCCCCACCCATAATTAAAAGAAATGCTGCGGTGTGAGCTGCCGCCAGTGTGCGCTGCTCAGACCTGAGATCATCCACAAGAAGTTCAAAGGAGCTAAAACTTTTAACAAGACTCCAACATCTGCTGTTACATTTGTGCTGCCCTCAGCAAAAATTTGCTACTGGGAAAACATTATCAAGGCAAACACTTTCATTTTTATGAGAAAAGCTTTAGGGAGTTTGGCTTAGTATGTGGTGATGGAGCATGAAATACTAATCAGCAGTGCTGAGTAACCTGTGATACACTCAATGCAAATCATGATCAATATCAGCTTCGTCTCTGTGCATCCAGTATTGGTAGATTGATTCAGGAGGCTTAACAGGATGAGGGAAAAACACTAGCATAGCTACATCAAAAGTGGAAAATGCCTTTCAATATGTCCACAGTTTTCATATTTATTAAACACTATTTCCCGTGTATTAGAAATATCTCCAAAAATGAGATGCCATAGTTTTTGGAGCAATCATAATTTGAGAATCGCTAGGCACAATGGCATGATATTACAAGCCCTGTTTTGGTAGTGGGTTGGCAGGTTTGTGTTGTCATAGCAGTGCACTCAACAAAACCCATATGACTCCTGGATGTGTTGATGAAGTGAAAAAAGGCTTATTTTTTTCCACATTGAATTTTTACCGTGCTGAAACAAAAATAACATTTGTGCTTGAAAAAGAGATGGATGATAGAGAGAAGTAAACACCAAGACAGTTAAAGCAAGCATCACTTTGTCACTGAAAGGGTTAATGTTTTTGTCTGACAGCTGGCTCCATCGCTGTCTTGCACATTCCTCTGCCTGAACTGGCATTATTCTGTAAAATGGAAGCGAGCCCGACTGTCTGCTTCACAGTGGCCCTGCTGGGCATAGAGGCTGTTCTTTATTAGGGCAGCATCAACAGAAATAGAATAGGACTGAACTCCTGGAAGAAGCACATGGACTTCACCCGTAGGGAGTCTCTATCTCAGACTTGTGTTTCACTCCATAGATTTAAACAACTAATGATCAGTGCTGCTCAGAATGGGACATTCCTCAACAGAGCTGTAAGTGAGAGAAGTAGTGCAGCAGAAATTTAGACTCCATTGACTTCCATTGGTTAAGGCAGATACCCTATTTGTGCAGTGTCCCCGGTTTGATTCCAGCTGGGGGAATTTTAGATGCGTGTTTCTCCCACCATGTCTCCTTGTCTGCTTCTCTCCTGTCAACTGCCCACTAAAGATGACAAATACCAAACAAAATCTCCATCTGTGTATCTAATCTGGCTAAGTGAAAATGCATGTTAGCCCAAGATTTATATGAATGCAGAACCCAAGCTATCAGACAGAAAACATCTGGAGGAGGTCTGGCATACTATGCGATCAAATCTGATTCAGGTGTAAATGTATTTAATAAAGTTTAAGCCCTTTTGCGAGCAGGACCAGCAAAAAGCTACAGGCTACATGTTTGTTAACAATCAATCCACCCCATCTGCCTAATTTGCAGATTTATATCTGCAAATTGCTTAATGAGATTACAAGAACACCCATTAGTACTGGGCAGCATGGTAGTGCAGTGGTTAGCACTGTTGCCTCACAGCTAGAAGGTTCAAATCCGCTGGCCAGCATGGTGGCATGTGGTTCGAGCCTTGAACCTCTCCGTGTGGAGTTGTGTGCATGTTCCCTCCGTGCTTGCGTGAGTTCTCTCCGGGTGCTCCAGCTTCCTCCCACAGTCCAAAGACATGCAGGTTAGGTTAGTTGGTGACTCTAAATTGCCCGTAGGTATGAGTGTGAGCCCTGACAATAGGAGATTCACTTATATTTGGAACAAGTGTGATGATGTTGAAAACACTGGATGTAAATGTGCATTGTCGTTAAAGCCTGTGATGCAAGTCAGTAATCAGTTGGTGTTAATTAGCTGTTGATTCCACCTCTACCTGCGCCTGATAGTGGTTTAAAAGCAAAACCAAAAGCTTGCAAAAGCAAGTATGACTCTGTCCTCTTTTGGAGTATCTCTACTCGTATCTAGATACAGATCAAAAGCCAATACCAGTGTTAATGTTAATGTTTGTTAATTGGTGTGTTCATTAAGCCAGTTTTAATTGAGTCTTAGTTTCCAGTCTTTTTCAGAAGTTCAAAATTAGAGCAACACTCTGTTATTGTTGCTGTTCGTTAAATGTGTTTCCTGTGCATCACGTGTCACCTCAACATATTTCAATACCTTTGGTCCCGCAGAGGATTTAAAGCTTATACATGCAATCTGCTTGAGCCAAGTCATTATTGATTCCTTGTCAAAATATGAATTAAATTCAGTGAATCATCCATGTGCTGGTGAAATCAATAAGGTGTCCCTGAGTTCTTCAGATTAAACCTTTTAGAGTCAGGGCCTTTTGGTCTCATGATATTTACACACAAACTGATGTGTGTGATACTGATGACCCTACTGAGGTCACAACAAACCTGTTAAGGTCCAAAGCATTTATTATGCAGTGATAACATGTATTGAACATGTGTGACAAAGTGACACAACACGAGTGAACTGTCCGATCCATATGCTAACATTAACCTAAGACTTTGCTCACTAAGACTGTTTTCAGTAAGTTCAAGGTCAATTTTAATCCAACAATATAGTTATCCATTGTGCTGTGGCGTGACCTTGTGATGATACATAGCTTAGCTATCTGTGACCAAAGAGGAGATATGACTCACTCATTTGAGACAAAGTTTTTGTGGCAGCTTTGAATTTGAATTCAGGAAGGGAAGTTTTGCTTTGGTAGAGTTTTCTTTGCTCTGTCTGTTCTAGACTTTTCCAAACACCACATGAAGTCCTAAATCACTGCCTCTCTTTTCAGTATTCGGCATTCCTCCGCTGTGTTGTGCCAGGCTGCAGGGTAAACAGCTGTTTGTTCATTTAAGCTTGGGGTGTCTTGGTGTGTTATCACGAGTCTGCTATAAACACAGCAATTGGACTGAGTAATGATTAACTATAAGAACCAAAGTCCCACCCTCATAAGTATGGTATAAATAAATAAATAAATCCTGCCCCACCCATTCTGGCTGCAGTGAAGACACAAATAAGAAAGAACACACAATTACGGTTTCTCATTGCCATTTTCTCATGGCAGAATTACTATTTAGAAAGCTGCCAGGAACTGAAAGGCTCAGCTTGTTGGACAAGGGCCGCCATCACATTCTCAGCATGAATTAAATACTTTAAACACAGCTTTTGATTTGGAGTAATACTCGTTTATTTTGACATATTCTTTACGGATGTCTCACTGCCACCAAAGATTTTATAAGTGCTATGCAAACATAAACCTTCATCTTTCCACTCATCGAACTGCTGTCGTCCCCTCCTCACTATATTTCCTCTTCACCCTCCGAACCTGACCAGATCATTAACTGAGCGAAAGAAGACAAATGCTTCAGGGGAAATCATTTTCATGCTAGAATGCTGTTCGTAGTCATGATGGCAACAGGGAGGAATTCAATTTCCCTTCCTGGCAGCCTTCATTTTTCACCTTGGCCTTTAGGCCGTATATCTCACTCACACATTTCCCTTTCCTCTTGCTTCAAGCCATGCCTGCAAGAAACTGTAAGTCATTACAGGTGTGTGTGTGCGTGTGTGTAAAAATAATTAATTAAATAATTTAGCATTATCAAATCCTTGATGAGAGTGGGAGGAGATACCTTTAGGAAGTCTAGAAGCAACAGGCCATTGCTAAGTTGTGACAGAATCCATAATGGAGCGACCTGCTGGGAGACTACAGGGAAAATGAGGCTGCTTGTCACCACCATAACCCTGATAAATGCTTGAGCAGGAAGCCGCGGCCTGCCTCACTGCAGAGGGGGGACGGGGTAGTTTGTCACCGCACCGCTCACTTTTCACACCCCATCGTCCTTCTCTCTCTTGCTCTTAGCACTGCATAAATAAAGAACGAATAGCTCAAGGGGTAAATATACCTTCAGCTGATTGTTTTGAGGGAGAACAGTCGGAGGAAATTATTTGGTGAAGGCGAGAGGGCGGGCAGGCGGCGTTTCTCTCCGCAGCTCCATATTGACACAGAAAAGTGTGAAGGACAACGCATAGGCGGCGACCACTCTGCACTCTAAATATTGGTTTGTGTTTCATTGCGGAGTGTGTTTTGTTGTGATAAGCAAACAATTGTTCATTGAGAAGCTAATAGTGGCATTAGTCTTCACTCCTCTCCGCAGGCTGTGACATGGCATGAGCGTGATTGCCTTTTACTTGTGTTTGCTGTGTGGGCATGTTCAGGTTTTAGCCTGTAGTCTATTACAACCCTTTGTTATGTGTATAAGAATCTGTAGGTGTGTCTGGCTCTTTGCATGAGAGTAGCCCTAATAAAATGACATATGAGCCTCATCATGCAAATTACACTGTTTTTGTATATACTGTATATATATATTTTCCTTCTTTCTTTTTTTTTTTATATCTTTTATTTTATATATTTTTATATATTCATACTTTTATCCAGTGTGTGAACTGCTGCTGACTGAATTTCCCCACTGTTGGATAAATAAAGGCTAATCTATCTATCTATCTATCTATCTATCTATGATATAGAGCACTGAGGTTGGGCGTTTTTAATTTATAACTACTCAAGTAGTGTAGTAGCCCTTCAACACACAAGCTGACCTACCTTGCATTTGGCTGCCAGAATGAACATATAATGATGTCGATATCACCAGCATCAGCCTTTTTCTTCAAACTCTGCCAAACATAAGCCATTAAATATATTTGTCTATGTTTTATCTTAATTAAAGGTGTTAAGTGTCTACATTGATAAGTGTTATGCAAGTGAAGTGGCAAAAGAAAGTGATAAATAAGTGTGATAACAGTGTGTTTCCTTGTGTTACTTACCTATTTTGCCATTTATTAGCAATACCACCACTTCAGTTCAGAATGAAATATTTCAGTAAATACTGAATGACATTTCAAACAGGCATCGATAGTCCCCAGAGGATTAAGGCTTGGGACTTTTTCTATCCCTTGATTTTTTTTCCCCCCTAGCACTACCATAAAGCTGACATTTTTGGCATTTATTGAAACATTTCAACACCTATTACATGGATTGTCATGAAATGTGGTGCAGGTATTCATGCTCCTAGAGCACAAATGAAATGGTCTTGGTGATTCCCTGAATTTTCAACTAGCACCATCATTAGGTCAGAATTTTAATTTCTCCAGTACTTTGGTTCATGATTAGATATCTGCAAATCTAATGACTTTGTGTTCAATGCTACTTAGCAAATATTAGCATGCTAACATGCTAAGATGTAAGCATTATTAATGTTAGCATTTTGCTGAGCCAAAATACAGTAGGTACAGCCTCACAGAGCAGCTAGCATGGCTGTGGACGCCAAAGGATTCTCTTTGTCATGGCAAAGGGCTTCTAGGCATTTAGAGTGGACGTCAGAACGTCCCAATGCACATAAAAAGCATTACTATACTTGCTCCTTACGTGTTGGTTGTGTGAAACGAGACCAGGGGCCATGTCTGCTGCTTTTAGTCTGTTTATAAAAGCTCGACTCCAGTGATCATCTGTCACATAGCTTTCCAAACCATTCTTTAATGTTTGTTGTGTAACTGTGAAGGTGAAGGAAGCAAAGGGTCAACATTTATAATGCAGTGTGCTACAAACAATAATAACACAGGGCCTGGAGCATGGCTGTTATTCATCACACGGCTCTGAGGCTGCATTATCTGCCACAGCAGCCATGTTCTGCTGATTTAGAATGGGACTGGTAACACTGCGCATAGCATATAAACTGCCTGGAGTCAGTCAGCTGTTGAATTGACTCTGGTCAATGATCTCTCTAACACACACACACTCACACACACATTCAGTAAAGAGACAAATAGTCCAGCCTCTCCCATGATGCTTGCCTCCAGTTCTGCTGTGTTCACATTGCCAGGAATGTGAGCTCAAACGTGGCCCCCCCTGTTAAACAACTTCAGCATGAAGTGTTTGCTAATGAGAGTGAGATGGTATAGGCATTTCATTCCCGTGCACCTACTGTATGCGTTGGCAGTCAGCGCCTGCACCACTCAGTTTAATGAAGCGCTAGGGCTGTGGCAGGAGGGTTGGCTTATAAAATGCTGTTCCAGGCTGTTTAACAGAGTGGTAATGTGTTTGCTGTCTCTGGTTAACTGTGTGGAGTTACAGAATAACTCGACTCATGGTTATGCACAGCTGTAGTACAGATGGGAGACTTGATGACAGTGAGACATTATGAACGTGTCAACTGTTAGCGTTTGGCAGCGATTCCTTTATTTTGGGTGGTTGTATGAGGCCAGTGGGCCTCAGCCTTTTTGACATGTGAACCCTTAGAACAAAGAAATGCCTGTGCCACCGTTTCTAATTTCATTCTGTATAATCAGGGTTACTGAATATCACCAATAGACGATCCGATCACCAGGAGCTGGTGGGTGCAGGAGGGGAGAGGGGAGTTATATCACAGCACGCCAGTAGTAGTAGCGGTATTTGTTTATATTAGATAATTTATTCTCTGTTTAGCATTTTTAAACTATAATTGATGTTAGAATTTGATTTGGTTGAACTATTCTGAATAATCATCTTGAGCGTGGCTCAACATCTGATGGAGCTTTGCAATAATTGAACCCTTTTAAGGGTTCAGCAAGCAATACAATTAAAGTTACATGAATAAACATTTGCGAAAGAGCATGAACATTTTATTCAAAACAGGCTAGTAAAACATTTTGATAAATGTATTCAATAGCAAAGTCTCTTCTGTTCAAGCAATGTGGAGCGTGGAGCAAAGTTCTGGTGAACAGACGTATGGAGAACGGAGATGTGGGTTGTCAGATGGTCTGTCACCATGGCATATTTCACTGACAGAAGAATGTATTCATATATTCTCTGAAAATATTTTTTTGTGTACCGATGCGGTAGGCGGTAAAGCTCTGTGACAGCTGTATAATAACATCTGGAGATCTCACACAAGCTGAACAGCTAAATCAAGTCTCATTAGGATCACTTTGTTTGGCTCTTTCCGGGACATAGACAATCTATAAAGTCACACTCCTTCACGAGCAAGCTAACAAACACGGGAAGATGAAATTTGTATGTAATCTCCAGACAACAAAGATTTTGTTAGGCTGCCTTCATAACGTTTCTTTCTGTTTCAGCCTCTGGTTGTAGCCACTGTAGTCTGTTGTCTTGTCTGTGGGTTGTTGTCTTCACGGGTCATGACAGCTACTCATCTCTGTACAGTACATGAATGTTGTTTTTCCTATTAAAGCCCCTTCTCCTGCCCACTGGAGTGTGGTGCATTTCTGCACATCTGGTCACTGCGCCTCAAGGCTTGTTTACTGTCTCAGCCCATGAAAATGGACAGCTCCCTTGTTCCTCTTTAATGTGATATTGATTGAACGAACTCTCAGCTGGAGGACAAAGGGGCGGGAGAGAGTGGTTGCCACATCGACTGGATGTCGGTCGGACAAAGATGATTTCAAGTGGGACCTCCCTGACTGTCGGCTACTGTGGAGGAATGGGTTCAAAAGGCCTGAGTGTTTTCTACACCAGGAAGCCACTGTTCAGGGCTTTTATTAGGAAACTGGAGAACATAATATCATGATGATATCCCCACATTTCTGGATCTGAGCATATAATCGTTATTAATTGGTGTTGCTATGATCACATTTCATGTATTTGTCTTGGGTTTTGTTTGATATTTTTTTATTCACATGGAGGTATTAAGCTGCTAAGTATTAAGCTTGCAGAGTGATATTGTGTTTTATTGGGAGATGTACTTGCGTTTCATTAAGCTTTAAAAGCTGCCGCCTAAAATTTTAGGGACATAATGAAAAGTCATGCAGCAGGAAAAAGGAGCTTGTTTAAGCAAAATAATCTGTTTTATCAGCTGGTAAGATTATACACCATTTAGAGAGGTGGTGAAAAGCAGTTCAAAAGCCACATTATTCACATAATTCATATTAGTGTAAAAGCACTCTCAGAGAAAAGCCGAAGCCCAGAAAACTCGATCGATGTGGCTTATTGGCAGAATGTTTTCTGAGTGTACCAGGGTGTGTTTACTCTGCCGTGTCAGCCAGCAGGATGGTTTACCAAGGGAGGGATGCATTTTCTAGTACACAGAACAAACTGAAGGAGTTTATCTTTCTCTCGCTCTCTCTCCTCCTTTCTCTCCCTTCCTTTCCTTTCTTTTTCAGGCTCAACAGAAGCGGCCTCTGCTTGGAAATAGTGGAGCTCTTTTCTACAGTACACTCCCACCCTCCAGTGGTAATAAACAGCTGCTACATCCACATGATGATAAATTGCTTTTTGCCACTTGGCTGCTCCCTGTTTGTGACTTTACAATAATAATATAATAATGATAAATAATGTGTAAAAAAAAAAAAAAAAACTAATTTAATCAGCCTGACTTGATGATCTGTGCCCAAGACATGCAGCATAAAAATGGAAGATTCCCCCTCATTGTGTTGCAGATGTGTCTTTGAAGTACAAACATGGCCGATTGGTTCTGGAGGTCCCGTTGCCTTCCAGGAATGAGAAGTGTCTGTTCTTCCTCAGGCCCATGCTGATGAGTGTGGGAGACCTGATCTCAGATCTGCAGAGAGAGGACCCTGGGGCCACTGCCTCCGTTTTCTCCAAAGGTAGGATACGTCATGTGTTATCTATGCAGAATGATCACACTCTGGCAGGTTGTATGTTAGGTATGGAAACTGAGGAGCAGCACAGAGCAGTTTGGCACGATGCTTGCAGAATATAATTTCACAAGCCATTAAGTTTTTCTCACAAACCATTAACTCTTTTCACCACTGTTGCTGGACTGTTTAAACATCAACTCTGAATGGTAGAGAGAGCAGTTGTTCGTCGTAGTTTGCTTTTCCTTTTGCTTTTTACAGATACTGAAAACATATCTTGCATTTCTAACAACTGGGTTCAGTCATAGTACAATAGTAAGTCGTCAGCCTTTAAAATAAGGCAGTGTCTACTTCTGACTCATCAACAAAGGAGAACTCCAATTTAACTCATCCAAAGTCTTCTTACTGGTTTTGGGGAGTAATACTGCATTCATGCAAAAAACTGTAAAGCCTTTTTTGGCTCTAAAGGAAGTTGTGTGATGTCTGAAATATTGCCTGAAGTCTTGAGTGAGTGTCAGTTGGGTCTTAAGTTTGAAAATGGAAAACAGCTTGAGACTAGCAGCTTTTCTGTTGAAAGATAATTTCCTGTTACAAAATAAAATGTCTTCCTCTTCCCTTTTAACCATTTTGTGATTCAATCTTGTGATCTTGTGATTGTGATAACCATCATCTCAGATCTAGCCCAAGGTTGATGTACAGGCCAACTGTAAATAACATAACATGACGCTGACTTGTTTCCAAGGCAGTTACAATCTAGTCAAGTGTTTTAGCTCCTGGTTGGCCCATAATGCAGCGCTGCTGCAGTGCAGTTTAATTAAGGGGTGGGACACACATTCCTCTGACTGGAAGAACATGCTTTTCTCTGTAGCTCTGTAGCTCTGTCGCTCCGTCCATCTTCACCTAAATGCAACACATGCTTTCACATTGTTCAGAAGCTGCTGAAAGTGATGTCAGCAGACTGATTAGTAGATTTCAACCCTTGCAGGAAATAGGACGCGTTACAACTGAGGCGCACAGTATTACACAACATTAGAGACTTCTGTATTTCCTTGATGTGTCTCAATCCTCATTCCAAGACCAAGAGTCGTTTTGCGGTGATTTGCTTTGGCTGTAAATTACTGACTCCCTCTCATGTGAAGTTTATGTGGTGTATGCTGTGGTGATCTAACATTTTCTTATGTTTTTATGCATTTTTTTTGTCTCTGTTTTGTGTTTTAGAATAGAATTTTACTTGGTTCATTTGAGCAGACTGTCAGAAAACCCATTTTGCTGGTATATGAAGATGAAGTGTTATGACTGCAATAAAGGTTATGAGTTGGACATTTGTCCTCTTCTGGCAGATGGAGAGCGCATAGCCAACTCCACGCTGATAGACGCTCTGCTGGACAAGGACTTCGAGCTCGTCATCAATGACGCAGTTTATAACATCTCCTCTCCTGAAAAGGGTACAAACGCATTTCTCTCCAGTTATAAATGGTCCTCATTTTGTCTGCTTTGCAGGCCTGCTGATTTAATAGCAGTGATTATCTCTCCAGGCATGACTGATCTCACATTTCACCTCACCCTCCCATCCTCATCCACCTTGCTGTGCCCTCTGTTGCAGTGTGTACGTCCAGTGAGCATGCCATGGAGCTGGAGGACATGAAGCATGTTGTGCATCTGCTGCACACAGCGCTCCACCTGCCTGAACACCACCTGCTGAAGGAGAGGCAGCTGCTGGAAAGATTGGACAACCTCAAACAGGAGCTCTCTCCTCTGGAGAAGGTAGTAGATGTGTCTCAACATCTGTATGCCATTAACCTTTCTCCCTCCTTACATCCCCATGACAGAATCCAGTAATGTTTTGACTGTGACGGATGACATTTCTGTCCTGTCAGTTTTGCCGGACCAGCTTCTTTAAATTGGACGCTAACCCATCCCTCGTCCTTTTTACAGATGAAGGCACAGCTGTCCCACACAGCAGAGTTCCACTCCTCCAGGATTACGTGGACCGGCATGGCCCTGCTATCTGTGCAAGGTGGCGCTCTGGCATGGCTCACCTGGTGGGTGTATTCGTGGGACGTCATGGAGCCCGTCACTTACTTCATCACCTACGGCACCAGCATGGGAGTCTTCGCCTATTATGTCCTTACCAAACAGGCAAGTGTCAGGGTCATAAAACAAAATAATATAAGGGTAAGAATCGTTCTACATGTTAGGAAGTGTCCCTATTCACTGTTTTGCAGAGGGTTAGATGAGAAGATCAATACCACTCTCAGGCTCGCCCATGAAACAGGAAACTACAGCCTGCAGCAGTTAGCTTAGCTTAGCATTAAGACTGGAAACAGCCAGCCTAGCTCTGTCTCAAGTGCAACAAGATCCACTTATCAGCACTGGACAATTTGTGGATTTATGTGGGGACTGTTTTATCGTCTCTGCTGCTCATCTGGCAACCTCACGTTGCTGACAAGACTCCAAGAGGTCACTGCGCCAGGCCAAGAAGTAGTTCAGCAACTGATCACAGACCAGAAAAGCACAAGCTGTTGATTTTGCTGTTTGGTTATTGCATGAATTTAACAGACTAGATATTAGGTGTTAATTATTGAGCTTTTGAGGTGCTGGTAGGTGGATTACGTTGCCTACAGACAGTCAGGCCAACTGTTCTCCATTTCCAGGCTTTATGCAAAGTTAACTGCTCACTAGCTGCTGGCTGTCATTTGATAATTAACAGATGAGACGATTGATAGCACATATCTGTCTAACTCTTGACAAGAATGCAGATTTGTCGATTTCCTTAAGCTCACAGTGCACATTAACAGCAAACTCACTTCATTCTTTCCCTCAGGATTATATATACCCAGATGTTAAAGACAGGCAGTTCCTCCATTACTTTTACAAAGGAGCCAGCAAGAAGAAATTCAACGTGGATAAATACAACGAACTGAAGGAAGAACTGTTTCAGGTTGGTTGATTGCTTCACTTTTTACAACCGTACCTTACATGACCACAGCAAAAAGATCTAATGAAATGAAAATAGAAGAGAAGAGAACTGCACTCCCATGCATTCACCATTTCAGGACACTTTTACAATTATGATCCACTGACCTCTGGAAATCCCGCTGAATTGATCATTAATCTTTCTCCGTGTCAGGTGGAAGAGGACCTGAGGCGTCTGAGGGATACAACTCAACTTCAGCTACCACTTGAACAGATCCAGCCAAAGCCATAAACGAAGCCAACGGTCACCAACACTTAACGCACCCCAAAGCAAAAAAAAAATGTTCCGCTTTATTTTGATAATGGCGCCTTTTTACCAGGAATCCATATCATTGTTTTGTTTACAGTCTTGATAATGATGCCAGTTGTGTGTTTGAGATAAGTATGAATACTGAAGACGATTGAAATAAAAAGTGTTTCCCGAACATCGGAAGCCTCGCCTGTGTGCCCGATGTCTTATTCTGGGAATTGTGTAAAATAAAAACATCATGAACACAATTACATCGTAGCCACAGAAAATCAAAGTTGTAATTGAAAGATCACACTGATTTTATTAGAAGTCACAACAGCAAGACCACAAAAATACAGGATCTGTGTATGCTGGAAGTTTTGTTTTTCCTGAGTCATAGATCATTTGACACAGCAAGAAGTGTTTTAAGTCCACAGTACAGCTGTAAAAACACCCTTCCTCCCTGAGGTACTTTCCACATTGTTGTTTTTTTTTGCCATTTTGGGTGCAAATACGCATAATTAAATGTAGTACTGTAAACTACTACAACACACAAGAACAGCACAAACATGAATTCCCTTTTTGATGGAGCGAGCTTGAAGACAGACAGCATGTTAATGTGGTGCCTGTGATAATATTTAATTATTGGTGCTTATAGAGAGATGATTAGTACCAAACCCTGATGTGAACAAAATCATTAGTAGCATCGTTACCTGGTTGTCATGCCGTTATATCAATCGCCTCGCAAGATACAGTAAGTTGTAAAGTATTTGTGTGGCTCATAGACAAACCTGCAGCTGACTTTGACCAGACTCACCTGACATTAGCAGCTTTGTCAGGGACGATGTTTAGTCTGAAAAAAACTTATACAGTCTTCTTGGCTTGTGAGAAAATGGTCAGCTGCAGGATAAGGCAACATTTGTGTGGTGCCACAGTAGTTTCAACTGGCCTTAACAAGCAGGCAAAAAGTGTGACTGGAGTCTAAACAAAAACAAAGAATGTGGTCCATAATTATCCTGCTGTGTAAAAGTAATTTCTTGAAAGTGCAAAATGTGTATTGCGCTACAGGGGTTGGACCAAATAACAGGAACACCTCAAAACATAATGCAGACCATAAATGATGAGCTCAAAAATGACCCATGGTTTGAGTCAACACATTTCTTCAACAAAATAGAACGTAATACTCTCAAAAGTCTGTGCTGGATATGTAGTTATCCTGACACTGCACTTTTGGGGTCAAACTGGTTGTGGGGAAATGAAAGAATCTGGCAATTTTATTTAAATATGCATTCAGATCTTGCATAGAAAATTACTGAACTGAGGTGGTAAGCCAACTGGATCCTGATGCATCACATCTCATGATCGGTAAGTGACACCCTAAACTACAGTCACACAAAGAAAATCTATGATATTTGCAGTGTAAAAAAAGTGCCTCTGCTCTTTTCCCTAAATGCTGACTTTTTATTTTTCGTAAAAGTATATCAAGGTTTAGAATGTTAGAAGGGTGGTGTTTGTTTCTGGCCTCCCTCTGCTTTGGTGAAACATGACTCACATTTGGTTGAATGAATTAGTTGTTTACAGATCGTTCAATAATCCAAACAGGAGAGTTTAGCTTGCTACACTAATCAATATAATGCTTTTTAAGATACCTGGAACTATTTTACCGTTTCCAGTTAATGCCCACACGTAGCTGTCAATATTGGTCCTCCAATATAGTGTTCTAATTTCACACAAGAAACCAGATTAGTGGGAGCGATCAGGTTCAGGTGGATCAGATAAACCAGCATCATGTGGCATGTTTACTAGGAACTGGTGAGTAAGCAGATTTCTCCTCTGCTGTCACAGACGCTTCCCCTATCCTGATTCTCTGTCATGCAAATACAAAAACCTCATGAATGCAAATAAGATGCAAAAGGAGCCGCAGGTTTACCCAGCCAGAAAAACTGGCTCAGAAGAAACTATACATGATAAACGAAACAATTTCCAGTGACATGCAGGAATGACGTGAATGAATAACTGCAGGAATATTCAAATTACTTCTGTGTATGTGAAGCCATGGTGTTCCTGTTATTTTGTACCGACTGAGTTCACTGTGAATACGAAGGCTGCCAATTAGCTGATCCTTCAATGCAAAAGAGTTTGTGAGCAACATACAGTAGAAGACTACAGAAAAACAGCAAAATTCTTTAAAATCTCCCTTAAGCAGGCCCTGATTGTTTTCCAAGCATGAATATAAAAAACAGCTTTTAAGACCAAGGTCTGAAACTGTTTTTACTTCTTTGGTCGGAAGTAGAGTTTCTTGGTGAGCATTGAAGCAAAACATGGTACTTGCTTCTTCCCGATGGCATTCCGGTCACTACTGAGCCCAACGCTCCGCATGGACACTTTCCTGTTGACCAGCGTGAGCAATTCTGTGAATTCAAGGGAATCTCCGTGATTCTGAAGCAGCTCACACAGATCCTGGATGTACCAGGAGCCATTTACGGTCTCCCGGTGGGAATAGTAACCTTAAAATACAGCACAGATGACAGGACAGGGTAGTTATTGACTGAACAGAACTTAAAGTGACCTTCATACCTTGTGTCTAAATAGGATTACTGTTACATCTTCAAAGTAAATGAAGATCTAGCAGTCTGAACCACTCTTGCCACTCTCACCTTCAGCCACGGAGTAGCACATGATGAAATCAGCCCCAGCAGGGAGGGTGTGTACGGCGCTGGCGTCCACCACCACCTCGTTCGTCTTCAACTCGCTGTCCACGGCATCACAGGCAGTCACCGGATTATCATGCTTGTCGCCGCGGCATGCCTAGAGACACCAAACGCCACGTTCACTTTGACTGCATTTTCAAGAACTTACGGATTTCCACGTAAAGCATTAAAAAAAAAAAAAGTAATACTGCATGTTGCCATTTCCTGATGGATTCTTAACTGTGTTTTTGGCTTTCGTTTGCATTTACCTGTAATATAAAGACCTTTGGCTTTCCTACAAGGCTCTTGCACATGTCTCCTTTGAACTGCGAAGTGATATCCTGAATGCTGATCTTCCCATCGTAGGTGTAGACATGATCATTCTCACCGTGGCTCAGGAAGACGAGCAAAAAGCAGTCTGCATCTGCATGGTTGGCCTGTGCAGCTGGTGGAACATTAGACATAGCTGGATTGTTAAAGTGGCTGCTGAACAAGTAAATGTGACACGCACTACAGGATCGGACACACTTATCTTGTGGTCTACAATAAGGATGTTGCAGCGCTGCCTCCTGAATATGGATTTAGTGATTTGAGTGTCATAAATGATCATGCATGCGCTCACCTTCGCTGATTTTATCCAAGACTTCCATTTGTTTGTAGTTATCATAAGACTTCACTTCAAAGTTGAGCTCCTTCAGTCTGAGAAAAGAGGTCAATACAAGTTTAAACACGCAATGAAACACACAAGAAAGTCTTACAAAATGTTCCCACAGAAAAGAGATACATTAACTGGACAAGTACAGACAACGTCTTAATCACACAGGTACACGAAGCACAGCGTTCCTTCTCCTGGAGCTGGCTGGGTAGGGATACCTTTTCTCCAAGTTGTAGCGGTCGGCGTTGGTTCCGTGCCTGTCGCTTAACCCCAGGCGCCAGAAGAAGCGTTCCTGGTTGAAGATGAGTGCAAGGCCGCGTCGTTTGTTGTTCATCTTGTACTCCTCTGCAGGATCCAAAGGTAAAGAGCTGCACCGTAATGGGGAGGGAGGGGAGCACAGAAACAAAGACAGTAATAGGTGAGAATTGGACCAAAGGCAAGTGAGAAATCCCAGCTGAACCAACCACACAAATAAGAAGAAACGGTTTACCTTCTGATGAAGGCATCGGTCTCTGTTAGGTTCTCTGTGCATGCTAAAGAAAACAACACATAGAAGAATAACCCACACAATAAAGTCTGGCTTTACAGCATTTTAAATACCACAAACACTCTGTATGTGTGATTGAAGTTGCCAAAAATAAAAAGGAGGATTGAGCTTTTCAGGCTTTTGCTTCTTTGTTAAGCAGTACAACTACAGGTGCATGAACTGCTCCACTGCTGCTGTTATGGGGTCAAGCAGCCATTGTTCCAGCAGCTTAGAGTCCTCATGGCCTTCAATGGCTGGGTGAAAAGTGGAGAAAGACGGTAAAGGCTGCCAAAAGAACAGAGGCCAAATGTGACACCTCCACACCCTACAGATATGTAGGTCAGACTTTGTGTGCGAAAGGCAGCCGCTCAGGGGGGTTTGACAACTTGGAAGGTATTATCTGACTTTTACTAATATGTCACTCAGTGTGCGCACCTTATTTTTGCTTGTGTGGCGTTTGTTTATGAACTCTGTTACCAGTTTATTAGGAACACCTTCGCTAAAAATGAATGTGGTCATGCAATGAATCCTACTTTCACGGAGGTTAGAAACGGTTTTGTAGAGGTGTAGATTCACGGTCACTTTGTACGCTCCACACCGAGAGGCCATCCCAATATTAAGTGTACCTTTAATGGCATAAATTGGGTGGACAAAATATTCAAAACACCTCTCCAGCACCACAAACAGCCTCCCATTGGACTATAAAAGTGAATCAACACATCTGTAAAACAGCTTCAGCAAAAACCGAACAATAACACCTTCACAAGAGGAGTATTTCTTGTACGGCTGCTGTGTTTGACTGCGTTTGTTTGAGCAAGGTGTACCTAATAACAATAAACAGCTAGCTGGGCTGTCTAGTCATTAGTGCTCATTGCCTCTGAGGTATCACTCCACCAGCCATAAACATTTTTAGTTCTTTATTGGTACTTTATTATGACAAAGGATCAGATGAAATGGTCACCCTATTTGAGCTGGCTGTACTTTAGCATCACTTTACAACTTTATCATGTGTGTTTCACTTTTGTTCTGCCTTTTCTCTTCTCCTGTTTGAAAAATCCACAATATTAGCATGTATCCTGGTACATGTGAGTACATAAAAAAACTAGTATTAGACACTCACCCGCCCGGTCTGTTGCTACTTTGTTGTCTTTAGCAACACTTCCTGGGAAGATGAGAGAAAAACCAATTAAAGTCCTGACATTAAAAATGGTTCAAAGGCATTTAAAACCAACCTCGCATGTTGTACTAACTTGGTGACTGACTGAAGAGAAAGAAGACACACACTGAAGGCGTGGTAGCATTTAGGTACGAGCGTAGTAGAAGATAGTAAACAGAGCTTCACTGATAGTACAGAGCCAAAGTGACATGGGATGTTAAAAGTCACTGCGTTTATTTTTCTAACTTCTAAAATGGGCTACAATACGCAGAAGTCCACAACTTATGTCTGCTTTTGTTTAAAAACAGATATGTAAAGTTGTTACCTCCACAGCTGTCCTCTGTTGTAGTAGACATGTTCACAGGTAGTCTCCACACCGGCTGACACCGCTGGAAAATGAATTTGCTTCGTCAATCCAGCCTCTATGAGCCATCATTTAGCTCCTCCTCCTCTCAATCTCATTGGCTGAGAGTGACAACCCAAGGACGCGATTGGCTGTTACGTCTGTCAGTCAAAGGTCAACAGCCAGGACTTCCGTGTTTGCCACATTGCACCAGCGACTCATGAAAAGTTGAAGTACAGGAATTGTAAAAAAATAAATAAAAAGTTATGAATAGTGAACGTGAGATAAGGGTTGGTACAGCCGAATGTTAGGAGAGCCAAACATCTAATCTGAACCTTAGTTCAGTGGTGTTTTCTTACAACAGTAACTCCAAATAAATGATAGAAAAAATATGTTTCATCTCTTGGATGAAGGTTCAACGTGAGCCCAGTAATCTATGGTCCCCAGACTCCACTCCAAGAGCCTCTGCGTTAAAGCTTGCTGACCACTGGCACTGAGCATTATCAATAAAATCACATTTCTTTATTTTGTAAAGATATTTTTATACAAGATTTCTCCACAGCTGTTAATTTAGCATCACATTGGAGTTCATTAGTGCATTGCCCTCCATGTTATACTTCCTATTAGGGTTATGGGAGGGGGAGGGGGAGGGGGGCTGGGTTGTGGGACTTTATTTCATGGCCCATTGTCTTTTAATAATTTCTTGAACGTGTCCTGAAAAGAACTATGCATGTTTAGTGCTAATTACAGAAAAAAATGAGACACACATCTGAGACTTGAGGCTGTTAGTTTAGTTCACTTAGCTTCTTATACTGACATTAAAAGCAGTTGCTGATGTCCAGAAGAACTTCCTTAAGAGAACAGCTCCGTTTACACCCACGTAAATATTCATTCATCATTGATTTATTCTTCGCAACATTATTATTCATATATGTTGAACTGTATTCTTGTTCAGCTGTCCCGTTGTGCACTAAGTAGAAAAAAACTCTTTAGCATTTACTTGGAATTTAACAACAGAAAAGTGTACCAATTGGACACGGTCTCGGTTTTATGTGTCTTCGAAAATTATTAAGAATTTGCAAACCCATTAAATAAAGTGTTTTATGCCAACCAAACATCCCTGAACACAGTGTTTGTAGTCCATCACAGCAGCACAAATACATGACACAGTATCAACAAAATATATAATAATTAACTATGTAGTAAAGATATTGATTGTCAACTCTAAAAACTAGGTACTTTCACATTCACTTTGTCTAACAGACCAAACACACCAAACCAAAGCTCTATCCCTGAGAAGATCTACAGCCTGACAGACAGGTTTATTGCTGGCATCCGTCTGTCAGCGTTGTGCTTCTGAATCAGTCCGGTCACGGTCAGTCACGGTGTTGATCCTATAGTGGTGTCACAGTTCCTTCTTCAATTCATACTGACACACACATGACTCTCTCTGGCTGTCCAGGTACGGCTTACATCCCAAGTGCATGACGGCGTCGAACAGCAGGGTCACTGCTGATTCACAAGCTGCCGAGGAGGACAGAAAGAACATGGGGAACATCAGCAATGGAGGCGATATGAGCTGGTTTACAAACAGGCACCTGCTAACTGGTATTGCAGGTGAACCAAAAACATTTTGTGTGCATTTAAAAACAGCACGCACTATTGATCAAATACAGGTTTTACTGAAGATGCAATTTTTTGTGATGGAGAGCCAGGTGGCAAAATAAATCTATGAATCTAAATCTAAATTTCAGTACTCAAATATAAAACCTGGGACATTTGCAAAACTTTAATCAAGACTAAAACAATACAGATATTCTAATTCATCATCTTTTATGAAAGACAGGATTAACTTGATGTTATGAGTCAGTACTGAAGAGCGACCGTTGATAAAGACAGATTACAGCCTCCCAATTTACAATTTTTAGAAAAGAGCTCAATCTTGCCCTCTGCTGGACATACTGTGTTTTACAATTAAATTACTCAGCACTAGTGCTGGCTCTGTACTAGTCGGCGGTCTCTGAAAGCCATGCTAGTATGTGGGCAAGCATGAACAATAGCAGGACCCTGAAACTGAAGCATCTCATTGGAGATTCAGTAATGAATATTTCATTATTTACACAGCTACTTTTCCTAGAGCGACATGTCAAAATGTCCATTACTGGTGACCTGTTGGGAGAATAAAGTGCTGATTATACTCCAGACCCACAAAGTAATAAACAGCTCTTGACACTGTGCACCATCACCTACAGACCACCACCTGATTCGGGTGTATTACACAACCTAATCTCATCCTGCATCTAATGTGGGCACATTGGATCGGCCTCTTACCTTGGACACTCTGGGCCAATCCCAGAGTCCTTTGCACATTCCTGCAGATGGTCTCGAGACAGTCCTGGAACTGGTCGTCGCAGTCGTGCTTCTCACGGCCGCATGTGTCATAGCAGCGGTCATGTTGGTTACAACACTTGGTCATGGATGGGATGCCTATGTCGAACTAGAAACACAGTTTGTGGTTAATAATGTATGTTGGAATGACAATCAGTTGATACTGATAATGGTCCAGTGACTTGTTTGTAAAATCTGGGAAAAATAACAAAGGTTACAGCGATGAAAAGGCGCAAAATACACTGATTCAAAGTAAGTACGTGTTTTTAACAGGTGCTTTAAATGAAATAATCTCAAAAAATTCCAGACCTGTTTAACATCACTCACATGTGTAAAGAAAAAAAAAAGTAAAATAAAGGATTTTATTTGTTTAGCATTAGTATTTTTTGTATTTCTAACTGAATCCCAACTAATCCTGGATTTTTAAGCCCAACACTGATAATCAGTACGTGAAATTAAAAAAAATCTGACAACAACATATGGACCAACAATTGTTTTTTAATGTTAACACATTGCATAAATGACATAGATTAATACATTACATAAACATTTCTGTTCATCCCTTACATTTGGCTAATAAAGAGTTAAGTTGCACTAAGTGAAAATAAAGTTGGTAAATCATCTCAAACATATTTGGCCTGTCTGTACCACAATTTCTTGTGATCCGTCAGTCGACACACTGTATACACTGATGTAAATCTATCAGTAACAGGCTAATGTTGGCCTGGGCCGATTTACCACACAGGCTCTATTTTTTTGTGTTTTATAGTGTGTGTACACACACTTTGCACTACAATATCTACAGATTAAACTATAAAAGGTAAAATATCAGGCAACATTTAAATGTACAAAGGTAAAGCAGTGTGGGTTGCTGTGTGTGCATCAGGAATCACAAGGTGACCAATTTAAGACATTCAAAAGACATTTAAGACACCTCCAACCACCTCAGACTACCTGAAATCCAAACAGCGGGGAGCCACATCCGTTGGGTGGTGGCTGCTTGTACCCGGGACGAGGCACGGGCTTGTAACCTGAGAGAGAGGAGCAAAGGTGAAGATGTGTCTTGCTCTGCCACAGTCAGTTATCTTGCTGTGTGAGATAACCACATCAGTACAGATGATGTAATGGCTTACTGTGTTACTGTGATAATGTATATCCTCTGGCTTCCCTGTGTCACACACACTCAACATTCATTAAGTTTGTCTCCGGCTACTTATCCATAGTTCTTTCATAGCAGCAGGTATGGATAATATCAGCGATGCTTAGGTGAGCCAGAATGCACAATACAAGGCTCCTAACACTAAATTCAAACACACAATCACAGACAACTGCTCACTTTGAGAAATAAAGGAGAAAAGGAGCCATCTTACCATCACCACACCTATAGTGACACAGGCCGTCATCGCCGCCAAACAAATCCAGTGCTGCATTCAGGTAAGTGTCAATCTTGTGTATGCCGTTTCGGATGGTTTTCAGAGTCAGCCTCCAGTCTGGAGTCTCTGGCTCATTTTTGCAGGCAGACACATGTCGGAGACTCCCACCGGAGTACAAACCCAGCAGAAAAACACAGATATAGCTGCGGTAGTGCATAGTCCACCCAAGCCAGAGCCACACACCAGCGTTAACCTGGCACAGTGGCTTAATTTAGACGAAACGCTGTCTTAAAGGCATCTTAGGTTTCACTTCTAGTTGTTTTCATCTTACTAAAGAGACACCTAGAAGGCACTTGCCTACCTGCCGCAGCTGTGGCTAGTGTTTGCGTGTGGTTACTGCTTCCGGGTTTGATTCGGTCACGTGAGCGCTGACAGACCAATGACGATGGTGGTATAATTTGCAACGTCAGTAAAGGGAAACACAGGTCTGTGACGTTTTTAATATTAATTTCACCTTGATTTTTAGCTGTTAGAAATAATCTTTCTTTCTTGTGAGTCAGAGCAGGAAAAGTCTGTTCAATATCAGTCCATGATTCACCTTTGGTTTACATTACCCACAATGCAAAGCAAACGGCTCAGATTACCCAGATCATAAATTACACTTTAAAAGCTTTTAGTATTTTTTAGGCATTTACAATATCAATCAGATTATATGTATTCCACTAAAAGTAATAAGTGTATCACTCAGACAACTCATGGAGCTAATGATCCATGAAAGGAGCCCATGGAGGGGTCTAAATATGTATCAGGGGTCCATTAAACTTAGTGTGGATGGTGATTACATTACTACAACTGCAGCAATAGACAGTTTCAGGTGTTTCTGTAATGGAAAAAGTGCATTTATTTGTAACATCCACTTACAGTATCTTTTAATTGTAACTGGTGCAATTTTGAGCCACTCATTAATTTAATGTTTGCATTTAATGCTACTTAATATTCAAATATAAAGGAAAATATTGTACTTTTTACTTCACCAAACCCATTTGGCAGCTGTAGTTAGTGGTGTTCTGCAGATTAACATTGTACATGAAACACATGAAAAATATAAGCCCACAGTTGTTAAAATCCCTCCACCATGACCAGATGCAATATTGTTTCCAGGTTAGGACACCAGTAAGAATAAGATAATAAGACCATATACAATAACGATAGTATATCCATAATGATGTAACATTACAAAAGGACAGTTCCCAATAATGTCCATAATGTAAGTAATTCTAAAGTAATAAAAGTAACTTATGTGCATTTAGTTGATCAAATGTTTGTCTTTGTCTAATGGAGCATATTTTATATAGTGGTATTACTCCTTTCGCTTAGGTAGAGAACACCTACAGTATTTCACCTGTTTTATTTTTGCTCTACTCTCACTGATGGATTATTCTGACACCATTGTAGAGTAAAATATTCCATGGCCTATTTCAGTCTCCAGTTTTTGTCAATATATTGACCTGTTTTAGGTTCACTTATTTGTTTGCTTATGTGTGACATGAGTCACACATGATGAACCATCAGCAGCCAAAATAAAATAAACCACTGTGCCAATATAATCATGACTGTGTTTGTCATGGTAAAGCCATTTCTAATCAGTAAAATATAATCTGTATATTGGCTCTGAAAGTGGTTCAATGTTATGCCTACTGTTGACATTTCTGCCAAACAGGGAGTTGAAATTCTCCTCACTTGTTGAGTAAGTAAATATGATCTATAATTATACTGCAGCTGCTGTGTGCATTTTTGCAACTTCAAAATGGGATGAGAACAGTTTTTGGACGCAGCTGTGGAAACCTAGCTTCAAGCTGTGGGTGGGCTGTTTCCATGGCAGCGCATCAGTGTTAACACTAGGAATCATATATCACAGGATTTATAGGATGATTTTCTTCTTTTTTTCAATAAACCCAAAGCAGTTTTGGATTTAATCTGTTTGTCTCTTTATAACATTCAACTTTTTGGGTGAATTTACCCACATTATGAAAAACACATTAAATCACCTTCAGTGGTATTGATTTCTGAGATGTTTGCCTCCACAACAACAACAAAAAAATAACGGAGATTTAAAGAATTTTTTTTGTGGTGCTCACAGCACTGATAAATACTTACACTTAACAACAGTACTTGATCAAATGGAGTTAGTTACATTTCAAATGCACAGACGTCACTGGAACAACTTTTTTAACCAAAGGAATAGTCCCCATTTCCCACTTTACTTTCACCTCCACTGAATGGGGATGGCTGCAGAAATCTAAGAAACCAAAACTATTTGCGTGGTTACATATCATTAGATGTAAGAAAGATTATGTGTGTGTATTTTTTTGTTATTTTGGTGCAAATACACAAATACATCCAGAATATGGTAATAATTTTACTTTATTTAAATGATTAGGCGAGCATTTGAAGAAATACTTTGTTTCTTCTATAGTTACTTAAATAACTGCATAAACTTCAAACATTCAAAAATGAAAATGTACAACCAGTTATGATAACAGTTTCAATGCCCTTCCATGTTTAGTCCCAACCAGCTTCACATTTTGAAGTGGACAACATAAAATGTTCACTAGTGGCAAAATCACAGGTATCTCTTCATGATCCACTGATCTTCATCCACACTTGGAGGCAAGTAAGAAGCTAAAAGAAGCATTCTGTTATTTTATTTTCTTCTTTTGTTCTTCAAGAACTGGATTTGGCTGAAGAACACCTCCAGATGTACCTACAAAGTCCCCCATCTTTATATTTATGTCGAGCGGATGATGTCGAAAGCAGTTTGTTGATCTTAAGACGCTGATTTGCTTGTGCAGAATGCCTCCTGGGTTCTCACTACTTGAAGCACATGCCTTTACAATCAAGTGTCCGTGTCCTTCTTGGTTTCGGGGGAAAAACACAAGAAAAGCAGAGTAAAAAAAGAAACTAAGGGCTGGGGCGTTCTACATTGTGTGTAGATTGGTTCGTTAAGATCAAACAAGGCGGTTCTTGGGGTCAGGCTGGAGCGAGGAAGGAGAGGAGTTGGCGGGCGGGGGGGGGGGGATTTGAGGAGAGGGACATCTTAAAATTTCAACAATAGAGCTAAATTATTTCAGTAAGTTTTTGCTCCTAGTGTAAAGACTCTTAAAAAAAACATGAACATACACATCTATTCATATACATTTACACAATCTAAAAGCGTCCAACTCATCCGCCTCTGAATAGGTTATTTAGTCTGTCCAGCTCCCTGCAGTTATCCATGGTCATGAGTTCTGCCTTCTTGCGCATTCGGTCGTCCCGGTACACCTTAGCAGCATACAGCAGGTCAGTTTCTGGAACAGACGGGCAGAAAAACAATGCAAACGATAAAACAAAAGATTGCAGGAAAAGACCATTAGACTCAGTAAGCTCGTTCGGAGGGTGTATTATAACCATGGTTACTAACTTGTCTGCCTCTCCTTCCAGCAGTTATTTCTGACATTAGATACGTAGTCGTCCTCCACATTCTTCTCAATCTGCTGCAGCGCTGAGCCCTTATATTCCGACTTGAAATCTCTGGTGACGTAATAGTCAACATGCAGGTTTTCTGTCTGCCGTTTTATGGTCTGACCCGTGGACCTGGAAGAGACGGAGAGGGTGCAAGCTAGTGTGAAAATGCTGACAAATATAGTAGTTTCCCCTCACAAATCCTCTGTGTGTGTGTGTGTGTGTGTGTGTGTGTGTGTACGTACGGTCTAGAGTAGAGGCTGTAGGGTGGAGGGGACACCATCATCTGGCTCAATATTGACACTAAAATCAGGACCACGATGGGCATCAGCTGGATAAACATTGAGAAACCACCCTGGAGGAAAAACACAGTACGATGAGTGCTTAATTTTCAAGGACGCAAAACAAATCTATGAGAATCTACAGGTTTCTATGGATGCACGTCAATTCAAATTATAATGTGCATTTGTGCAAAAAATGTTATTTTTAAAAAAAATAAAAAGATACAAAATGTGAGCTCATCTACGCACATCTCCCCTTTCTTCTGTTCTCTCTTGTCGGTAATCCGTCTGTTGGCTGTAGCTCGTTCTGCTGTGTGGACTTGCTGTAGACAAAAGATATTAAGACCAAGGTCAGACGCTTAAAGTTGCGACTCATTATCGATTAATCTGCGATTACATTGCTTGATTAACCAATTATTGGCCATCTCAGTTTCCCACAGCTCAAGTCTTCAAATCTTGTCTGGTTTGATCAACAGTCCGAAGCTAAAAAAATATTCAATTTACAATGATATAAAAACAGAAAAAAAAACCCCAAAACCTTACATTTAAGGAACTGGAAATCAAACAATTATTCGATTTTCAAAATAGTTGCTGATTAATCGTTTAAGCTCTATCAGATACAAAGTTATGGAATATGTCACCAGTTACACCTCTTAAAGATCAGTATTTACATTTTACACTTTACATTCACTCCATTCTATAATACATAAAATAATCATGTAGAAAACCATGTGTGCTTTTAGGGACGAGGAAAAGAAAAGAGTGCACCAGTCATCCCAGCAAACAACAAAATCAATTGGTCTGACTTCATCATTCATCATTAGAGGAATACTTGAATAAAATTATCCTATTCAGAAAAAATGGCATATTGGATCTAAGCAAGGAATTTAAGTAGAAAAACTCATCACAGATCATGAACTTTATGTGTTTGAGTCTACATGTGTACCAGTCCTCACTTACAGGAGGGGAAGCCACCGCCAAAGAACATGTTGAAGAGGTCTTCAGGAGTGATGTCAGCCTCAAAACCCCTGTGGAAGTCGAATCCTCCTCCGTGCGAGTGACCCGGACTGCTCGGCTCCTCTCCTCCTGTCAGGTCATACTGCCGTCTTTTGTCTGGGTTGCTTAGCACAGCATATGCATTCCCAATCTCTGCAGGAGGACAGGGTTGTGTATTAAAAAGCAGAAAAAGCAATGGAAACAAACTGTTTTTTTCTTATGTGTTCAAATACAATTCTTAGATATTTAAAGTTTCCATTAAATACGCAATTTTGTCAGATACCAGCTACATCACAAATAGAACAGATCAGTAAGGTAATCATTAATTTGAGTGAAGTTACTTTTAAAGGCCTCTGTTGCTCCAGGTGCACGATTCTTGTCTGGATGGAACTTGAGCGCTAGTTTCCTGTAGGCTTTCTTCAGCTCGTCCTCACCGACTTCTTTACTGACACCCAGCACTTCATAGTAGTCCTTACAACGTTTTATTCTGAGACGCAGAGACAAGAGAGTGAAGTGGCTTTAAAAAAGGAAAAAAAAAAAACCCTGCTCTGAATCATTTTTGGCGTCTCCAGCTCTGACAGAAAGACAGGCTCTCCTTGAGTTTACCTTCAGTGTTGCATCATCTTTCCCTGTCTCCTTTTGAACCACAAGAGGTGCATTGAAAGCAAAGCAACATGTTGATGTGCCTTAGTCACACAGATGACTGACATTCAAGCACATCCCCCAGAGAAACGTAGCTCATAGCTTCTGATGCCAACAGCAGCTACCTTTACGTCTTCTCTGGTTTACTAATTCAAAGTGTCTATGCTCACACTGGCAGTACAAAGCAAAAGGCCATCGGCTATGTATATGTTCCACTAATGTGTTTGGCCAGACCCAGTGAGAAACTTGAGACTTAACACTGTATTTAGGATGTTTTATTACCAACACTTGACATTGCTCAAAGAAATAAGCCGAGTCTCTGTGTAATGTCAGCACTTCCAGAGGAATGACAAATCTTTCCATAACAGGTTAAATACAGGAAGGCAGGAATCAAACATGTGCACTTTTTCTTTATTGATTGATTGACACATACAAGGGTCTGTGATGCATATTTCAGTCTGCCATTAGAGCTGAGCAACATGGTTGAACTCGGTATTACAAAATGAATATCCATATTTTTCAGATAGAGATTTGCATCACAAAATAGTACGTATGAAACTGTATGAAAACTCACATAGATTAAATAAATTGATCAAGTGAACTGTGTTACACTGTTCCGCTCACATCAGACATAAAACTTCACATGGGGTCAACCAATAAGCCACGTTGTTGTTTTTAGATTATCATTTGATGCGAATCATTAAGTTGGACAACAGATTCTCATGAAATGTTAATGATGTAATCAAATCATCCTGATATCCTTAAAGTCGATAATCTTGTTATTGCCCAGTCTGCTCATCATTGAATCATGACTGATGAGGTCTCATGGGAGAAATTTCAGACACAATTGTAGCATACAACCGGTTTCACCTGATGCAATTTTAACCCACTGAAGCCTCCCTAATGGATTTACCATAAAAACACTAGGGAATAGAGTCATTCCCTGCATTTAAGTGTAATACACTGGTAAGATTGCAGCATGTTTATCTTATTAATGAACTCAAGTTGCCACCTTAAACTATATAGGATCTGATTGGAGGCTGTACTGTGTGCTGCAGATATAATGTACTTATTTGCCTTCCTCTCTGTAATTCTATCTCATGGTCTAAAATTAGGGCACAAACTGCAGTGGTTACCTGGTATCTAGTTCGCACCGTTAAATGTCTACCCTCCCCTCAAATCCCGCACGGGCATCACCACGAGCTGAAGAGGTTCCCATGACAACAGCTGTGTGTGCACAACACTGCAGCCACAGATAAAAGGTCTAATCAGGTATGATAGAGACAGTACTGCTGCAACAGGACCAACTGTAGGAAAGCTCCGAAATAGCTGACTGAGGTGGGAGAGATTACAGCAGCGACTGGTGGCAAAATAAATACAGCATGAAAGGGAAGACCTGGTGAATCCTAAAATTCTCACCTTTGCACACCTTCGACCTGCTCTTTGGTGAAGCCTTTAGAAGAGTCACCTCCTCCGGACTCATGGCGTTCCTTTTCTGGCTGGGCGTCGGTGCCTTCTGAGGTTTCTGCTGGCCTCCTACGGTGTATACCATTACCCGCTGAGCTCCCATTCTTCATTAACGCATCCCACAAAGCTGAGGAAGGGAGAAAGAAGCTTTAAGATTAATTCAATGACACATTATTACCTTAGGTATCTTACAAGAGTCCAAGCTTAACAACTTCCTTGAGTAAAAGAAAAAAAAGATACACTTGAAAAAGCGTTATTAGGGTAACATGAGACTTAAAGAGCAATCAGATGGTTTGTCTTTTCACGATTCAATAAAAGTTTGATTTTAGAACATATTTATACGGCGCAGCGTTGCTCAGAAATAAAAACAAAATACTACACTGAGAGGTGAAAGATTTTCAAGTAGCCAAAGTTAGAAAGACAGCACTCAGTGTCAGGATGTGTTGTTCAATGCACTTTTATCGAGCAAGGCCCAGCTGGAATGATACCCAGTTAGACCTTTAAATAGCTCTTAACTTAGTCAATAAGAAAAACAGCCTACAAAATCAAATTTGGTACAGTACAAGGAAGTAGTGGTCAGAGGGCTTTCTACTGATGTGAGATCAGTGGGTAAACACGGTAACTTTGGATGTAACCTGGCACTACAGCATCATGGCGGTCGCTCAGAGTAAATCACCACAGTTGTCAAAGTCAAGTTGAGATGATCACATGAGGAGGTACCAAATCAACCACCTATTTAAAAAAAAAAAGTTTCATCCAATGAATGACTTTTTGTGTGCTTAGAGGCATTGCTGTGCACTAATCTCAAGGCAAACATTCATCAAGTGTACATTGCATTTTGTCTACAGGCCCAGCTTTGCTTTCCATAATCAAAATCATTTAAATCCTGTTGTCTATTCCGAACCAGCAGGCAGCAAGTTGTCCACAACCGAGCTGTCAATGATCAATAAAATTAGCTACATATCAACTACACTACAATTCTTTGACAGGATCCCTTCAACGGTAACTAGGATAATCTAAATTACTGCACTACCGTCACAGGGACGACCCTTTGTATAGAATCATTGAGGTGACTGTTGTATAAATACAAAATATGCCCATTGTGTCCTAATGACCGGCAGTGATAACACTTTTATTCCTATGGAATGCAAACGTGAGAACATGCTCTGTTGTCCATTGCCCACTGTTTGCAGAGTCCCTCCACGAATCTTAAACTCGAGTTCAAGATTGGTTTCCATATGGGAAATATGGTCAGTGATGCAAAAATATATCCTCGAAGACAGAAAAGCAACAGTAGAGCTGACTATCTATCATCTCTGGCTTGGCAGCAGAAATGCTTTTAATGCTGATATATTGTTCCTTATTGTTTATTAATGCATTATTCATCATTATAGAGTTAGTTCTAATGTAACTTAAGCGCACAACTACTGCCTCTTACATTACTATAATCCCTCTTTCCCATAGCAGTCTAAGCTACTTAACATGTTGAGAGTCAACAATGTGTTTTTTTTTTTTAAACAAATCGTATTGTTCTGCTTTGTACTCTAGCTATGTACTTACATTCTACACATTTTGCCATGCTGAATCATACATTATTGCTTCTACAACAACCTAATTTGCTCATTAATGAATAGTTTAATCTATTAATCTGCTGTCTACATTAGTCGTTCTAATTTTTCCTTTTTATTGTGAACACGTTGACATCAGACTGAAAAAACACTGGGCAAACTGAGCCAGTTGATAATCAGCTTAGTAATGCCAGACAACTCAAAGGCATTTGGACATTATGAAGGTGATTTGTGATACGAGCACGACCCCCATGTGGCTGCACTGAACTAAACTCCAATGAGAGACGCGGGTGTAAAAAGCTGCTGCCTTGGCCTGCCTTCCTCTATCACGCCTTTATGCATGATGCCCTGGATTGCAACATCAGGGGATGTGACGAAATTCCTCATCACTCAATGTCAGACCTGTGTGTAAACGCTCGCTACAACTTTGTCAAGGTCTCTGCAGCAAGAAGGGAGACACCTCACAACTGCAGATTCATGGAAGCTCGCTGACTTTTACGTGCCAGAGGTGTCAAGCAGCAGTGGCTGCAAAGGTTAATGTTCAGTTCTTGTTTTCACCGCCATTTTCATGCTTTATGAGAGGCTTGAACTTGGATCTGTAGGAAATCAGTAGGAAATCATGATCATTTCTGCCAACAAGGTTATTTTTCCTGTAGTTACGTCAGTCTCTCTGCAAGATATCTACAAAGTTATTATGAACGGTTATAAGCTCCCCCCACTCGTACGCATCTTTATCCAGGTCATCAGGACTGTAAACTCTCATCTTCCCTGTGTCTCAAGCAAATGAACCCACACAGTCCCATTAAATCATTAATCCACTTGATCCACATACTTTTCCTATATAGTATCTATTTCAGCTCCCCTCACAGTTAAAACCATCTTATGTGGTACATTGTTTAAAACATCTTGTTTACACCTTCGTATATTGGGCATTTTGTTCTTTTTATTTAACATTCTTGGAATGCATTTCACTTTACAATTCAGTCCACAATCTGTGGTGTGCATGTGGATGGTAAAAATCCTGAGAGTTTGCTCAAATAACCGAATACTGATAAGTGAAACTTGCTTATCTTAACTGCAAATTGGTGGCCGTGTGTGCGCTATTCACTGTTATTTAGCTTCTTCGAGGTCCAGCCTTGGCGAGCCACTTATCCACTAGCTTCCTGTGGGAATCTTGGGAGTTGTCATTAAGCACTTCACACACATATACAGCCACACCTGAGGGCAGGCACATCATTATGCACACACACAGAGAGACATCCTTGCACATCTAACTGCACGACATCTCAAGTAACAAGTTACAGTTTAACAACTGAGGAGCAGCCGGTCATCAGTATGCAGGAAGGTTATCTATCCTACAACACAGTCACTCATCATACGGCATATTAATTTGTTAGTCCCATCCTCACCTACACCTGTTTGCAGTCCTCTCACAGACAGCTGTGTGTGCGGATTAGCAAACACTTTGAGGATCTCTCCAGGTCACTCATTCAATTAAAGGATTGGCGGTGGGATGGCCAGCATGAGGTCATCCTTCTCCGGGCTCCACTGTGCCACAGGCCTTTACACAGCGGCATTAATAACACAAGCCAAAGTCCATTACTTTGAGTGACAGTAAAATTACACTTCACCAAAATGCTTTAAAAAAAGGTCAGCTAGTCTTCCGGACGGTACTGTAGGTGACAGCTAGCATTAACTGCTGAATGAATGGTGGCTCGATTGTGGATTTACGTTTCACGGCTAGCTAGCTTGTGTCAGTTACTGGTGCCCTTACTTTTCACCGAAAGCAAAATGACAAGCTAACACTTGTTCACTTAACGTCACCAAATATAATCCCAACCTACTGATGACAAGTCCACCACAGCTTAGCGCTAGCTAGGTTAGCTGAACGCTAGGCCCACAGCTCAGCTAGCGTTAACTCGGATGTGTGTTGACTAGTTTCCAGTCTTTAAGTCAGAGTGTATTCTTGACTGACTTTCCCCAATTGAAAGCGTATTTCTCATCGTTATAGCTGTATAATAGTTAACAGCTGACCTGTTGTGAGCTTAAACCGAGAGTGGTGTTAACAAACGTCAGCTGCTGGTTAAGCTAACAGCAGTGATGTTCTGTCGATGGGTTAGCTCCGGCTAAACCGACACGTCGATCACAAGCGGTCTCACCTTTGGCTCGACTAGTTGGGTACAGCTTCTCCGCTTTGCTCAGAAACTTCAACGCTTTCTCTTTGTCTCCGGCATCGAGGGCTTTCGTCGCTATATTTATACATTTCTCTGCTTCGTCCCTGTTCCCTTCCATCTTCACCCCTCTTCCTCCTCCGGCAGAGTCAGCTGATCACCTCAGACAACACGTGGTCAGCCGAACTGACAGCAGCAGCAAATCTGTGGATTTTAGGGACTCTTTGATTTATTTCTCTTGCACTATGTTTCCTTTTTAGTATTTATTTAAAAAGATATGCATTAATGTGCATTGGTGGAAGAATCCTATGATACTTGACTGAAGTATAAGTACCAGTACAACAATGTGAAAATACTACATTACAAGTGTTAGTCCTTGATTGAAAATCCTACATAAGTAAATGTATAAAAGCATGAACAGAAAATTGTACTACCTGTTTTACATCTCCTGAAATTATTATCATTTATTATTGCTGTCGATACCAGTTTATTCAACATTACTACAGCCTACACCTGCCAACAGCGTCATATTCTTACTACAGTAGGCTGATATGTTTTTAACCACAGTTTTATAATCATATTTCATATGTAATTTATTCCTGTATTTAAATTATGCACTATAATGTTATGCCTTAAATTCTTTTTTTTAAATGTTTACTTGCATGTTTCACTTTTATAGATGTTATTTGTGGGAGCTTTAAATTCAAGATTGCCATCGATTGCCTCACTTCAAGTCTTGTGCAAATGACAAATACAGACATTGACTGGACTTGACTATTATGGCCCCTGTGACTGACATTATACTCTATATTATATATTAATTGATAATACTGATACATTCTATATTGGTTTTGCTGGTCAGGGTAGAGATAGTTTTCAATTACTTTACATAAAGTTAGGTAGTTTAGTGCAGCTGTCCTAAACCTAGGGGTTGGGCCCCCTCAGAGAGTCACAAGATAAACGTGAGGGTCTGTGAGAACAAAATCGTAAGGAAGAGAATACAAAGTTGTGCTAAAGTTTCATAATCAGTTTTAGAACTGCTCTCCAAGCTTAGCTTTTTTGTGAAATATTGGATAATTGTTTTTCTTTTACATTTTTAAATAATTTGAAGAGTTTAGAGGAGAAATCACTCTGTGGTGGAACTGCTAACAACTGGAGCATAACAAAGGGCTCACAAACCAAAAAGACTGGAGAACCACTGGTTTGACGTTCAAGAATACATTGTATTTTTTATGTAAAATCTTAATCTAGAGGTAACTATAGCTGTCACATCAATGTTGAGTACAAACTACAGTATTTCCCTCTAAAATTCATACCACTTTGCTTTAGACATGGTTGCTGTGTAGTTCTGCATGTATCTGGCAACATATTATTACTGCCGTTTTATTTCTGACTGAATAGTCCGCACAGGCCTGTTCTAAATGTAGGTTTATTATCTGGATAGTTGAGGAATAAAACCTCAAACGTTCTCCTTTTAAGAAAGGCTTAATTTTAAAAAGGAAGTGCACACCTTCAACCAGAGAGGGAAGAATGAGTCACAGACACTTTCAAGACCTCCATAGCACCATTGCATATTCTCATTAGCCAGCAGATACAGTACAGTGACGACAATGGGGAAAAAGGAATCACTCTGCATCCACTCAAGTAGAAATGTTTTGTTTAAGAAGAATCTGAGCTCATCATCATGGAGGCATTGTATTTTCCACATTTCCCCTCACAGTCTTCATTAAAATAAAAAGGGATGATTAGTATCCCTTATTTGTACATTTCTTCTCATATACCCAGGATGAATTTTTAATCAAGGCTTGTATTGAACTGGTTGAAAAACTTAAATTTATCATGAGGTACTGATTAGAAGAAAGCTAATGAGAAATTTGATCAAAGTCCAATGATCAAATGTACTACTACCCCCTTGCATATGCCTTACAATGTGCCACTATTAAAACAGAACACATAACATGATTCATAACAATTCTTTAATTATTAATATTCACCAAAGGAGACGGATGTATACTGCAAAGAAGAAAAAATATAGATAATGAACAGTTATTTACAAGAACAGTGTTAGCTGTAGAAAACAGTGGGATAATTAAATGACAAAAACGAACATGAATTCGAATTGAATAAAGATCTTGCGAATAAAAACAAGTGAAGTCTCACACTCATTTTAGTGGAGATTTAAAAGAGCAAAGTGTTAAACTAAACCCTGAAACCCAGATTTTTTTTTTTTTCCTTCTTGCTCGGTTTCACACATTTTCAGCATTGTTACAAAACCACACAGCTAAATCTCACAGCTCAGCCCGTCCGTACAAACAAAGTTACCCATCTGCAGGATTTCAAGTACAGTCAGAGTTGAAGGCAGCAAACAAGGCTGATGAGACTGTCAGGTTTGTCAGTCTTTTAAGCTGGTGTACGTGAAGGAGGAAGTTTGGCAGCAAAAGAGCCCATGGTGTTGAGTGCTGCATGGATGCGGAAGTGTAGCCTCGACTCCATGCTGTAGTCTTTGTAGTTCGTCCTACAAATAAGATCATTTATTAGCTCTTAGTGCAATATGGCAGTATAAATAGTTTGGTTACATATTAGCACACCGTCATCCCTTTCAGAGAACTCCCTGGGAACAAAATGCATTCCCAACAAGAGAAAAGGATTCACAGAAATCCAAAATGACTTCCAACATGCTGGAAGTGAGTATTTTATATTATGTATATTCTGATATTTTATAGTGAAGGGACAATATAACTTTCTTGGTCATAAATTTAAACCATATATCATTTAGTTGGGCAGCCATAGTTTGACTTAAAAGGGAAAGAGAACATCTTAAATGCCCACATGTGGAACTAGATGTGACCCAGGTCTATGGATGAGCGAAAACCACTTACTTGGCATTTTCTATCACGGTGATGGCGGTGTTGAAGTCACCTTTCTGCTTGTGCAACAGGCCCAGCTCAAACATGGTAAATGGCACCAGGTAGTTGTCATGCTTTAGATCGTTTTCACTGCAAAAAATATGAAATTAATATTCTGCAGTTAAAAAACTAGGATTTCCATAAAAGGCCTCAGAGTTTGTTCAGATGCAAACGGTAGCCAGACGAAGGATAGTGGAGGATGAGACACTGATAAAAAAAAAGAAAAAAAAAACATGTGGATTTAAAACATGTGTAGAGATGATTGAATCTGAAGCAAATGAGATTGAGCCAGTGTCATACAGTAGATGTAAAACATAAGTGTTGAAGGACAGAAGTAACCAGGTCATGTGCATATTTTTTTAAAATTATGTTTCAGTCCATTTGCAAACAGTTTCCTGAGAGAAATATGAAAGTTTAAACTTCAATCTGTGATTAATTAATTTCCTATAACAATTGACGTAATAGACAATTAACATGACAGCCAACATTTATGATCTCTCGGGGGACAAGAAATATGAACCATGTTTTATACTGTGCCCAATAATGACCAACCATACATTGTCCTGAGGTAATGAAATAGATGACCAAGAGTTACTGGACTGAGCACTAAATTAAAATACTGTTAAAAGCCCCCAGTTGATGCTAAAGTACAAAAGATTGAGCTCAAACTGCAATTTCCCCCAAAACATGCATTTTATTTCAACTTTAGAAAGATTCATTTGATTCGCTTGTAGAATATAAAAACAGAATATAAAACAGTGGTTCTATTCAAATTCTCCTCATGATAGAAATATTCCAACTGATATCATTCCCGAGTAATTTTCTGACATTAGTGCAGAAGGGTCCCATTACAATGCTGCGTGTGTTGCTGTGGTGTTAAGATGACCGTACCTGGAAATTACATGATTGAAGCAGAGCTCAGCCTGGACCAGACGCCCCAACTGCCTCAGACACAGGCCCTTCAGCAGCTGGACCACGCAGTTGTCATCCAGATGATACTCCGATGGGTCTACACATGAATAAAAGCGGTTAGTTTTACATTGCTGCAAAAAAAAAAAACAAAGGAAAAACCCAACAAAAACATCAGTGGTTAAAGTTCTGCTGTTTCTCTCACTTGGTTCTTCTCTGAGCTGATCCTCTGCTTTCTCTAAGGTTTTCAAGATCCTTTCAGTCAACTCTGGTCTTTTGCCAACGACTGTGAAACCATTCCATACGTACATCATTTCCTGTGTGGGGGGGAAAAAAAGATAGCTTTTTCGAAAAAGGAGTAGTGGCTTCACAATAATGCAGATTCACTGAAAGTAGCAGCATTCATGCATCCTTACCAAAGCAGGGACGACTAGTTTGACAGGGTTAGAGGACGAGTATCGCTGAGCCTTCTTTGCTGCAAACTTCTCTGTTGGAATCGACTTCCCAGCAATCCTCAGTCGGAGACCATCCACCTGCCTGCAAACCACATGTGTCGGTGACTTTGTGATGATTACAGAACTTGAAACTGAACCGCATGGACAAATAATGGTTCTCTCTAGCACACCTGAACAATTCCACCACATTTTCTCCCAGTTCAGCCACTTGTTCCTCCGGTAGCATGCTCAAAATGGCAGCTTTCTGGAACACATAGACGGCCTGCAAGAGGAGCGCAATCAGTTTGTTATAAGGAGGTTTAAAAAAGAAAAAAAAAAAAAACTCAGTACATGATTGGATTTATCAAAAGATAACACTAGTTACCTGAGACCACTTGCTCTCTTTGCAGAGCAGGTCAGCGTATCGATACGCCTCCCTCCACTTTTGTTCAAAGGAGTAGGCCCACATCAGCTCCCAGTAACACAGGTGGTGAATCTGACGCCACTCCTCTTGTGCCGCGATACATGCTAGGAACTTCTCCTGGGCCTGCACAGAAATCCAGACTCATGGGCGTTCATTTTTTTTAATGCAATAACCGAATGAGCTGAGACTGAACATTGGGCAACTGTAGGCTCATTCAGTTAGACATAACCAGTACTCACAAATGTGAAGTTTCCTTTGAGCAAAGCAATTCTTGCAATGTAGAAAAGAATCAGGGCTCCCTGTGGACAAAATGCAAAGAAATTAATTTACAGAGGGGGGCATTAAAACAGTGACCTTTGGCATGAGAATCAGCAGAAAACACTGCTCACATTAGGGAACTTTTCAATGTATGGCTTCAGTAGGGCTTCAGACTCAGCAAGGTTTCCTTCACCAGTGCCTGAGGGAAGAAAATGATCATTAAAAATCCCAATATAAACAAGAAAATCCTGTGCTTTCACAAATATAATTAATTAGGAATTTAAATCCCCGAGGAGACGTAGCAGTGGCCCCACCCCTCACAGTGGTCTCACCCAGAATCACTGTGATGTAGAGATGATACATCAGCAGAGTCAGGGTGCTGAGGATGGAGCGCAGGCTGTTGCTGGATGCTCCCTCTCTCAGCTCTGCCAAACCCAGCTCCTGTAATATAATTAGCATGTGATTCTTTGATTTGACATAAAAACCTCTATTGTTGAAATGATGTCGGTATATTAAGAGCTTCAGTAAAAAAAAAAAAAACACATGGGCTTCATCTTTGTATATAGACTGATGGCACCTACCCTGTCTCCTGAGAAGCCCAAAAACTCCATCAGTCTGAGGACTCTGGATGGCAGCAGAGACAGCATCTGATAACAAAAAAGTGGGTTAGAAAAACAATGATATTCATGAGAAAACTTAACAGAAATACTTTGTTCAGACATTTAAGTAGCCTTTATTTTCCACGGTCTACAGCCACGTATCATGTGAGTTAATAAGTGTAAAGACAATGCATAGATTGGTTTGTAAAGTGCATAGATATAATATGGCTATGCAATTTGGCATAAATACATTTTCTGTAACTGTATGACTGAATGCTTTCTATCGATATTTCTCACCAGATTAAATGACCCAATGCCCATGTTGACGCCACCTCTAAAATGAATGTGTGTGTTCTGTTCCGTGTCTTTTGTGATGTTTGCCAAAGCCTGGCAATCCCTGGATGAGGAGACAACACGTCGTTTTAAACATATGATAACGTTTCTTTCATTTTTCTTTTCTCAATGTCCGGCAATGGCATCAGGCTCAAAACAAAAGCTTCTTACTTGTAAATCTGATAACTGTTCCGGATTCTCATCCCTCCTTTGATGAAGCCGATTATACTCTCATCCAGGAACGTGAGCGCCGCTTTCTGCAGAAGAACTTCAGCGTAGCACAGCTCTGCATGCATCTCTTCTGTTAGCCAGAATTAAAAAGACACACGTTGGGTGAAGAAAAGTGTGTTTTTAAAATAAAGCAATGTAAAAGTAGTCATTCTGCAAACATTTTGTCAAAGAAAAAAAAAGCAGTATGTTAGCATTTTATGTAATAGGCTGCAAAAAACAGCACTGATCAGTAATCAATACACTAGGTCTGTAGCACAGAATATAGGTGGAATATATTTCAAATAAAAAGAGAATCTTTTTACAGCATTTACAGCAGGCTTTGTGCAGCTACTTGTGCTGTGATTCTCATTAGATCAATGGCATTTACTTACCAGGATCAACCAACATCTGGTTGTCTCTGACTTAATGTGCACGTCATAGTTTAAGTTGCTATTCAAATTCCCTTGAGGTTCCTGTACGTCAACATGGTGATCATGTCATGCAGGATCTATTATGTAAATTCACTAAGGTGTATATATTCTGGAGACTGTAAAATCTCTCCACTTACCTTCCGTCAGGTTGTCAGTTGGTTGTCTGTACCATAGGCTGGTTAAAGTCTCCACTATTCCAGTTTTCTTCCTAAATCTAAGTTAAGGAACGCAGAGGATATGGCGACAACTTAATACAGACAAGGTGACAAATACAGGGCTGTAATTTATTTTAGTATCTGGTTGATATTCAAAACAACATGCTAAACTTTATGGAAACTTTTGCAAAATTGTTCTAACCGTTAAGCCATACCTTTCGCATGTCAGCAGGGATTCCCTCAGTGATGTCATGGCAGCATCCATGTCCTTTGGTTCAAAGGTCATGCCAGCCTGCATCACCAAGATGCTGCTGTAGCCCATTGCGTGGTACATGCTTTGACTCTTCCTGAAGAGGTCAAATGCAACACATTCTTAAATGATTTTAATAAAATGCGTGCAACTAAAACTGCACATCGCAGTGCAGAGTCCGCTGGAGATTGCCATGAGTGTGTCTGTGATTTACCAGGGTTTTAAGAGACCCAGAGCATCGGCAAACCGGTTGTTCAGGAAAAGCTCCAGGGCAGTGGAGCATTCCTTCAATGCAGTCTCCAAATCCATTTTATGTGACCTGAATGAAAGATTGGTAAATATATTTACATCCCAACACATCATGTTATGCATAAGAACCCAGGAGAACAGGTATATCAAGGCCAGGGAGTCCAGACAAGTGTGTGAGAAGTGAAAATTTCAGGCTTTTCTTCCTTTCGTTAGTCTCGTTATTAAAACAAAACAATTCAAACATTCTTCTGTGCCTCATATAAACCTGAATGAGATGTATAATTTATATCATATTGGTGAGTTATGAAACAATCATCCATCCATCCATTTTCTATACCGCTTATCCGTTAGGGTCGCGGGGGGAGCTGGAGACTATCCCAGCTGACTTCGGGCGAGAGGCAGGGTACACCCTGGACTGGTCACCAGCCAATCGCACAGCCACATACAGACAGACAGACAACCACTCACTCTCACACTCACACCTACGGGCAATTTTTTTTATGTGTGCATGTCTTTGGATTGTGGGAGGAAGCCAGAGTACCCGGAGAGAACCCACGCTAGCATGGGGAGAACATGCAAACTCCACACAGAAACATCCCGGGTCCAAACCGGGATTCGAACCCGAGACTTTCTTGCTGTGAGGCAACAGTGCTAACCAAGTGGGTTTAAAGTGCTTGTATGAGCATCAGTATACTGACCTCTAGTGTGCGTTTAGTATATTACACTGATACAATGTCATCATATGAAGTCCTCATTTGTGATTTGTAGCAGTATATGGCTGAATATTATACAGGATTATATTCCTGTAGAACCTGTTCAATAAAAGACGGCATAATTTCACTTACATTGCATTCTCACAGGGGTTTAGGTCCACCTGAAAAACGGGGAGAAAAAAACTTCAATAATAATCATAATAATAATAATAATAATAATAATAATAATAACAATCATAATAATAATAATAATAGCAGCTTATGTCCGTTTCTAAAGTGAAGTTTAACAGTTTAACCTGGCTTTACTTACATTTTTTAATCTATTTTTATTAAAATCAAGTCAAATGTGATATCCAAGTTAAAATGCACCCACAAGACCTCTGTTCATTCCTTGGTTGGGTGCATGTGCATTATTATTCTGGGCACTTTTTCCAACCTAACTCCCTTCCTCTCCCATCATGACATCTCGCAAATAAAATATCGACAATTCCAAGAAATGAAGCTTGTTAGAAAAGTCAAATGCTGGTCATAAAACACCTGCAGAGAAGTTGCAGTAAAACTTAACCCACCTGTTGCAGCGAGGTGTCTTTCGTCTCCATTTGATGTTGAACTTCGATTCAAGCAACGAGAAGATGCACAAAACGTCGCTGATTTTGAAGAATTTTATGTCTTTCCTTGTCAGGACCTGAGCCCCTTCTGTCAGAGAAGCTCTCTCTTCAATTGCAGACAAATCGATCATTTGGATTCCCGCGATATTTATAAGGTTAAGGAGGCAGGAGGGGCCGATATTTCTCTAGCCAGCCCTTACGTTTGTCTCCTCACGTCACAGGACATCAGTAAAGCACGGCTATAAAAACACACAGTAGGGCACTTTCTCCTCTCAAGCTGGCACTTCTTTGCACCCTGAGCAACCTTTACAAGAAATATTATATCCGGATTTTTTTTTTTTATCAATTTGGACTCCCCTAGGCCTCTGCTGTAAACTTTCATTCATTAAACAAGCTGGCGCAACTGCATGTGGGTGAAACCACATGAGAAAAAGGGGACTCACAGCTAAATCAATGAGGATAAACGGAATCTGAAATTCTAATGCTCCGACAAGGACAACTCATCTGTCATGAAAATGCAATGACCTCATGCCACTAAGTAGCCACACCCGGCCTCAGATAGATGCTGGGCATGTGAGGCTCGTTAATCCTCAGGGAGGAACGAGGGGCAGGTAGCAGGTGACGAGGCTTGATAACACGAGACAGGTGTGTAAAAACAGTGTGAAAACAGGGGATGGCTGGAGGATACTGACTCCTGCTGGACCGGTCCACCAGGTAATCCCAGTGGCACTGGTCAGATCTTTTACATACCAATACAGAAAAGGGAAAATACAAGTGGAAGTCCTGCATTAAAAAGTCTATTGGAGTGAAAGTGAAGAAACTGCATAAAAAGCAGTTATTGAATGTAAAAGTACTTGTTAAATGAAAGAAAAAAAGAAAAAAAAGGCCCATGTCAGTGATTATTCTTATATATCAAATTTTTTTTAATACTGATGCAAAGATTCCTAGCATTTCATTTCTGAAGCTGCTTGGCTACTTTATCTACATTGGAGTCTTAGTCCAGTGATTCCACACAAATGGGTCAGGCCCCCTCCTAAAAGTCACAAAATGAATCTGAACGGTCCCAGAAGTTTATTGGGGTAGAAGCATCCAAACAGGTTTGAATCCATTGCTTTAATCTTAAACAGTGCGTATTATTTCATAAGCTTATTGTGTTTGTAATGTAAGATGTGGAGCTGTAAATGTAGTGGACTGAAAAGTACGATATTTCCCTCTGAAGTGTTGCATAAAACGGAAATAGCGTGGTAAAGTAAAAATTCCTCAAGATTGTACTTAAGTGCAATACTTAAGTAAATGTACTTAGCTATTTTACAGCTATTTGACAAACAAGGGAGGAGAGAGGCAGAGGAGGGAACGGTGTCATTGTCACAGAAACTAATATGAATAAAGTCATCTGGGGAGAAATTCCTTGAGCTGAAGTCAGTAATGGTTTGGGGGTGTTTAACTTAGATTTGGTTAACATTCATGGTTATCAGCATACATGTGATCCCCTTGACTAACTAATTATTTCTGGTGGTTTTGTCATTTCATTTTTTTCCTTAAACAGCCATAGACCATTAGTTTAAAACCATTAGTCATAAGAACATGAGTTTAAAAAAGCTGCCAAGACTGAAATACAAGTCATTTTGTCCTTCACTCATATGTTTTAATGCACATTCAGCTTTAGCCATAATTTGTAAAATATTTGCTAACAGAAATATCTTTAAACATGCAGAGTTTCATTGACTTCCTCATCCAGAACAGCATGATTAACACATTCTGCGTCGGGGTGGATTTTCCACTTTTTTGTGTGTTTTTTGCACTTATACAAAATAAAATTGTAATTCAATTCTTCCAGCACACTGAGATCTGTTGAACAACTGCACACATACTGTTACTTCCAGATTTTTTTTTCTGTTCATGACAAGTTAAGTTGATCTTAGTCTATCATACCTCACATCTAATATTAATGTGAGAACATGATTACAAATTGTGTTACTATTGCCCCCATTCTTCCCATGGAGGTGAACTTACTTGTTTTTAACACAAGGCAGCTCAACGACGAGGTCTGTTTTGTGGTTTTTCAAGGGTTCATTGTTGAACAGCGTGGATGAAACTTAATAACGTGAAAAAATGTGTGTTAACACAATGCACTTTTATGTTCTTACTGAGAAAATAAGGGAGAAAGTATCTTATTATCACATTTTATTTCAAAGGCATTGTATTTATTTAATCAGACTAAATTGCATACTTTTTAACGTGTAATTACATAATATATATCAAGATATTGTAATTGTTTGCTGCTCTTTAATCGGTCAACTTATAAAATTAGGAGAAAAATGGCTGAAATAAACGTGTCACAACAAAAATAGTTCTAGTATAGTTTCTCTTTCTAAAACAATACTTGAAAGTGAAAAAAAAAAATCTGGACATATTAGTTCACTCCCATTGACCTGCAGCCATCGGTCGAAAACTACATTACCCACGATCCACAGCGCGCAGTCACAGTGAGGAAACATGGCGGCGTCCAAGCCCTCGACAGACTCCAACACAAACATTCCAGATTATGAATACACCGACGTGAACACCAAACCATTTCATATCGGCTCCCTCAGAGACGAGTGGCTGAACAGACTGAAGCCGAGCGACGTGTCCTACCAGCAGGAGGACGAGGACACATTTGAGGCAAACTTTACGAAAGAGATGCGGGTCAGTCCGGAGACCATGGCTGAACTCAAGTCCATCTGCAGGTAGTCAGACCAACGAAGAAGAAACGTTCAGCCCTGTTAGCAATTAAGCTAGCACCGTTTTAACAGTTTAAACAGTTCATTCCTTTTTCCCGTCTCTCTTCCTGCAACAATGTGTGTAAAAACACCACGAAACTGCTCTCAAGCAATCGACTGAAGTACAGTTTATGTAAAATCAGACTCAAAATCCTCTTTATTGGAAAAGTATGTCTAAACCTGCGAACAATTTGACAACACGGAGAAGTTATGAGAAGAAAAAAACCAACATGACACCAACTAGAGTTTAGACATGAAGCTAAACAGTATTTAATAATGACAAGCAAAGTGGCGAATAGAAATATAACTTCTGAAATAAAACAGGTTTATGGATAGAATACACAGTCAGTGCATAACGTGTGGATTTAACTGTAATATATATAAATCCAGTATCATATTTAAGAAACTTTCTCATATCAGACACTTGTGATATATAAAGCTTGTTTCCTCCTCCTCCTCCTCTTCCTCTAATGATGATGATGAAGACAGACCATGTGGCTTTATCACCTTGTCTTTTCAAACCTCAGCTGTCACCGTGATCTATGAGGAAAATAATGCTGCGAGCGAGTGAGAGGAGACATCAGGCGTATGAGTAACAAAGTCAGACACCAAATCAAGTTATGAAACTGCTTTTTTAAAATTTCAGCGGGAGGACGGAGCAGCAAGTAAGAAAAATGATCAGTACAGGTGCCAACACTGTTGTTGTACACCTCTTGTGTGTCTTGTACTGTTTTACTGTGACTTATTGACATATGAATGTGCAGTTGTGTGCACACTGACTCTGCTCTGGACAGTATGCTCACTGTATGTTGAAACAAAGGTAATGGTATTTTGTCAGACTGTGTTTTTTGTTGATTTTCCTTTCAAGTCTCGATTCCCTCCGATGCCATCCTGAGGATCAGCAGCCTGATCCAGATTTTGTACCTGAAGAACCAACGCTGAAAACACTAATGTATGACTCCTCCTCACTTGTTACAGTTGTGTTGTTGTGTCTTGGATAAACCAACAGCGTGTGAACAATTCCATTCCTCTGTGATTTTGTTTTTCTACAGACAAAGAAAAAAGAGACAAGATTACAAAGCTTCTCTAAAAGTCAACAAGAACAGACACGACCTCTATGCGGACGAACTGGTGGGTCCGGTGGAGCGTTGCTGAAATGCTGTCAGTCAGCAGGATCACAGGCTGGAATAGTAACATAGAGCTTTCTTCTCTCTGCGTGATTTCCAGGAGCGTCTAACTGTCGGTAAGAAACCAGGAGAGGTGGCCGACATGATCCCCGAAGGAGAAGTCATTCTAACCATCAACGTCTACTACCCCGCTATTATCGAGAAAGTGAGCTTTCACCTTCCCGAGGGTGCCGAGACCCTCCAAATATATTGGAAATATTCTTTTCCACTTTTTTTTATATATATAAAAATATTATTCTCCATGTTTCCTGTCCGTTCCCCCTCAGTTTAAGTACGTCAGACCCCACATGACTCTCCTGATGACGGGCACCCACAGCTTGGCAGAGCTCAGAGATGCCATCTGCTGTGTCAGCGACTTGCAAGTGTGCGGCGAGTTCAGCAACACGCCGGACATGGCGCCAGACTTCATCAGCAAAGTAAGCAAGCGCACACTTCACCTGAACAGCCTCTGCAAGACCTGCATATAATTCCCAGCATGTGTCAATATTTGGTCAACTAATAAAACCCTCACCTTTTCTGTTTCAGGATCATTTCAAGTCGTCTTTCTTTTTCTTTGAAGGAGTTTTCTATAACGACATGAGATTCCCCGAGTGTCAGGACATCAGCATGTAAGTTTGCTCTGTGGCTTTCTTTGAGTCCAGAACCTCTGGACTCGCATTAGGTTAAGCAGAATTATTTTAAGCCCACTTTTGGTAGCACGAACAAGAAGATCTTAGTTTTAGAGGATGTTAATTGACTCCTTGTGATTCCTGTTCCGATTAAGACCAAGATATCTTTGCGAACTGGCGTTACAGCCACATTTAGTAAAACAATCGTGCTTAGGAGATAGAAATAGTCATATCTGGGGCGGAACATTGCATTTGACCTGCTTCCATTCATACTGAAATACTAAGAGATGTTGGAGAGGTGATGTGGGGGTGTACACTAAACTGCAAGAGATCTCAGGCATATCATTCTCATCATTCATGTAGTTTTAAACCAAAATCACACTCATGCAGTCAACATTAACAATTTCAGTCTTTTGTGTTGACCAGAAACTGTGAAATGACTTCAGTTTAATGCGATGGTCAACTTTAATGAGCACACGTCCTTGGGCCAGACATTTCTTCATGTGTGTTTTCGATACAGGACTACCATTGAATGGGCAAAGGCCCGCAACTTCCCACCATACAGGCAGGCCAAGATGGAGGACACCCAGTTTGTGGATCTGAAAGTGAAAGTGGGCTTCCCCTACCTCTACTGTCATCAGGGAGACTGCGAACATCTCGTCATTATCACAGACGTCAGGTTAGCGCTCTTGTTCTTTCTTACTGGTTCGTGATCAGCTGCACCCCCACTTTTAGACCTGGGGGAGCAAACGTGTTTTTGCACACTTTTTGGTCAGACAACTTTTCAGGCCGTGTCAATATGTAGTAGGTGAATTAAAAAAATACATTTCCTGTCCTTATCTAAGCTGTTTACGCTTATAAACTCCAGACAATTCCCGGAGAATCAGGTCCAGACATGTGGAGTCGCCCTTTCACACACGACCACACAGTCTATGCACACAACATGAGACTGTCTGTGTCAGTCCGTTATCACCTACTGAAATACTCTGTTTGGTTTAGCCGAGGGCTGCAGGAGGCAGGACATGATGCAAAAGTGCGCTGCAGTTTGTAGTTTGGCATTTTGAAGTATTTACCGGAAACAAAACGGCTTTTATTTTACAAGAAATCAAAGGCAGTCCTTTCTCCCATTAGCTTCACAGCAGAGCGTTCAGGACTAACAACTACCCCACTGTGGTCCAAACAAAACGGCGGAGGACTATGTAAGATAGAATAACCATGTTACTGTGCCCTGAATATCTGCGTAGTTGATTTTCAATCACTGAGCATTAAGAAGTTCACCTTCATGGATTTCTGCTAGAAAGATGTCATTACACGAGATAAGGTCCTGATGGGTGAAAGGGTAGAAATTACAAGAGCTCAAGTACCGTATACAAAGAGGTGATGTTGATCATTTATTTTTACACATTCACACACACCACACGCCATGTGTATGAGGGGTTAGGATTCAGCTAGTAATCTTCATGGTTTACTTTTCTAGGGTTTTAGAGTTACTTTCCAAGTTTATTATTGTTAAACTGAAATGCACATCCTGTCGAACATTTAAATGGTTGCTCACTGCTGAAACTAGCACACAACACAATGAAAAACTAAACTTTAGCTTTACATTGAAAAAGCAGCTTTATTGGTCATTAGGCTCTGTATTATAGGAAATGACATTTTTAGGTGTAAATTAAATCAAACATGTCTCCTTATATGCACCCCCTCTTTCAACTACAACTAGGCACCCATGGTTGTTATGACAACAGTATGTCCGGCCAACCGCAACTGTCGGTAGCACAATATTTACAGTCACCAACTTTGACAGAGCAGGAAAAGAGGAAGCCCTTGAAACAGAAACCCAGTGGAATATATGTACTAATAACCTACTAATATACTACTATGTAAGGGACAATGTACACCGAACTGGTCATTATTGCAAAAACATGCGGTCTTTGCATCTATTACGCGGCTTCGTGCAAAAGTAATCAACAATTTGAACTTGAAAATGATTTCATTGATTTTAAAAATGATTTTCCTGCTTCTACTAGCAAGAAGAGAGTTGCACCAGTCTTCCATACAGAAATAACAGACCGTAGAAAACTGTAATTGACCAATCAGAGTTGAACAGCTGCTATGAAACATAATGAATACAAAGTCAAGACTTCATCACGGCCACCTCCTCCACGTTTTTAGCCACGCTAGCTCCATGGCTGGAGCCAAACAGGCAACCACTTTCAGTCTAGACTCAAACACCTCATGACTATTTTATGGATTGTCATGGAATTTTCTTACAGGCATTCATGGTTGCTGGGGGATTAGTACTACTGACTTTGATCACACCCTCTACCTTAATAAACTATGTAAAGGATAACATACAGTGTTCGCTGTCTCCCTATTATGGAATTAGAATAGAATAGAATAGAAAGCATTTATTGTCATTGTACTGGGTACAATGAGATTAAAAAAGGGCAGCTCCTTAAAGTGCACAAAAAAGTATAACACAGTATAAAAAACACTAATAAATAATTAAATAAGTGGCATCAGTGCTGGAATGCAGTAAAGCAATAATGAGGTGACATCAGTGCAGAAACGTCAGTGCAGATCAGAGTTCAAAAAGGTGACAGCTTTGGGGAAGAAGCTGTCTCTGAGTCTATTCCTTTTTGAACGAATGGACCTGTAGCGCCTGTCAGAGGGCAACAGGTCGAAGAGGTGGGAGCCGGGATGAGTGGTGTCTTTAACAATGTTCCTGGCCCTGCTGAGACAGCGGGAGTTGTGAATGTCAGTCAGGGAGGGCAGAGGGCAGCCGATGATCTTCTGCGCCGTGTTTACCACCCACTGCAGTCTCTTCCTGTCGGCCTCGGTGCAGCTGGAGTACCACACTGAGACAGCGTAGGTCAGCAGGCTCTCAACTGAGGAACGATAGAAGGTCACCAACAGCTGTGTGTTCAGATGTTCCTTCCTGAGCACCCTCAGGAAGTGTAACCGCTGCTGGGCCTTCTTGACCAACGTTGTGGTGTTTGCTGTCCAGGAGAGGTCTGCGGAGATGTGGACGCCGAGGAACTTGAAGGACTGGACTCTCTCTATGCGTTCGCCGTTGATGTGGAAGGGGGCGGGATCGACGCTGTTTCGTCTGAAGTCCAGGATGATTTCCTTGGTTTTTGTGATGTTCAGTGCAAGGTTGTTCACTGAACACCACTCAGCCAGTTGCAGGACTTCATCTCTGTAAGCCGCCTCATTTCCCCCTGAAATCAGCCCCACTACCGTCGTGTCGTCTGCAAATTTGACGATGGAGTTCTCTGGGTGGGTGGGACTGCAGTCGAAGGTATAGAGAGAGTAGAGTAGTGGGCTCAGCACGCAGCCCTGGGGCAAGCCGGTGCTGAGAGTGCGGGTGGAGGAGAGGTGGGGGCCAAGTTTCACGCGCTGGGGTCGGTTGATCAGGAAGTCATGGTGGGAGCCCCAAGTTAACTAACTTCTGGAGACCAGAATGTCCGGGACTATTGTATTAAAGGCCGAGCTGAAGTCAATGAAGAGCATCCTGACATAGCTCCCCCGGTGTTCCAGGTGGCTCAGCGCTGAATGGAGAGTGATGGCTATGGCGTCCTCAGTGGATCTGTTTGCACGGTAGGCAAACTGGTGTGGGTCCAGGGAGGGAGAGAGACAGGTTTTAATGTGTTGTAGAACCAGTCTCTCAAAGCACTTGGTGATGATAGGGGTGAGAGCTATGGGGCGATAGTCATTGAGGCTGGCCGTACGTGACTGTTTTGGGACCGGGATGATTGTGGCCGATTTCAGGCAGGGCGGGATGCCAGCTTGTTCCAGAGACAGGTTGAAAATGTCAGTGAAGACCTGTGAGAGCTGGTGGGCGCATGCCTTGAGCACCTTCCCAGGTACTCCATCTGGACCCGCAGCCTTCCTGGGGTTCGCTGACCTGAATGTGCGTCTGACATCCTGCACCTCTAGAGTGAGTGGGGGGGGTGCTGGAGGCTGGAGGGGGCTGCAGTGGTGTAGCAGAGTGCTGTGTTGAGGTCTCGAAGCGGGCAAAGAAGCTGTTCAGCTCCTCTGCCAGCACCGCACCTGAGTCTTCAGGTGTCGCATCACAGCCTCTGTTATTTGTGATGCTCTGGATACCTTGCCACACCTGCTGGGGGTTGTTACTGGTGAGATGGTCTTCTATTTTCCTCCTGTAGTCTGTTTTGGCAGCCCTGATGCCTCTTCTCAGGTCAGCACGAGCGGTGCTGTACAGGGCACTGTCGCCTGAGTCATGGGCATGGAGGAGCATGCGGACCTGGCTTGTCATCCAAGGTTTCTGGTTTGGGAACACCCAGTTACGTTTATCCACAGTGGCGTTCCCGACACAGTACTTGATGTAGGACAGTACAGTCTCTGTGAATAATAATAATAATAATAATTATATATGGTGGTTTGATTTGTCACAAGATGTCATTTTGTGTGCACTTTCTGAATCTCTCTATTATTACTACAAGCCTTTGAAATAAAGCACCTCCTTGTCAGAGAGAATTTGACTCCTCACAAGATTTGTCATAGCCAATTAGCTTTCATTGCACTAAGAAATGCGTAATAGTGGATGCGACACCAAGCGATATAGTGTTCGTGTGAGCAGAGTAACCACACATGCGTGAATGCAGCTTTTAATGTCACGAATGTGAGACAATGTATGTTCTCATCACTCAGAGGTTCTAAGAAACGGCCCCAGTCCTTTTTCCCCTCCTTTCACATTTTGCAGACTGACTCATAAGAACGACTGCCTGGACAGGAAGCTCTATCCACTTCTCACGCACAAGCACAGGGTCACCACCCAGAAGTGTGCGGTCTGCCATGTCTACATTGGAAGGTGTGTAAAGATCAACAATGCATTTAACAGCTTTTAACCGAGAACAAGTTTAACATCCCCGCCTCTTTCCAGGTGGTTTACTACCGATGACCAGTTTGCTCCGAGCGACCCGTGTCTTTTCTGTGACAAGTGTTTCCGGATGCTGCACTACGACGCTGAAGGCAAAAAGATGGGAGATTTCCTGGCCTATCCCTACGTGGACCGTGGTGCATTCAACTAATGCCCGTCTTCAGTCAACTGCTCAGACCACTGATTTAATGCTGTATAATACAGTTGAATGTCTTATATTTCAGAAAGAAATGCTTTGACCTTTGGGGAATTTACCTTTTATTTAAGTTAATAAGAATTGTTTTTGTACGGACTTTGTTTGAAATAAATTAACATTTACTGTTCTGGAAAAAAAAAATGTTCATGTTGAATTTGTAAGCCATTCATTAAAAACTGAGATGTAACAGTCCAGTAAAAATCAATCTCATCATTTTGGTGCTTAGCAAAGCAGTGATTATTACTAAGCTGTAGATCAGAAATCTATCTCACCCTGAAAATTGTGTGTAGAATTTGACACATTTTCCTGTAACATTAAATCAATGTTGAAGATGGTAAAAATGTCTATATTTACAGACATCACTGTCAAATACTCTTCATACTATTCTGCCTCACTGATACCACTTCGATCAGATTTGACTGACAGTGGCCCAGTGTCATCAGATTTCACCCAAATATTGCAAGATCCTTTTACATGTTGCATCACTTTTTGAAACACAGAAATCTGTCATGTGAAATAACTAAAACTCATCTAACATCATTCATTGTAGGAAACTTATTGGGCACATTGGTTGTGTATCTATTGATGTGAGCCTATTCTGTTAATCACAAGTGGGTTGAAAAAAGTACAACTCTAGTATAGTTACAGCAATAACCTCTGAGGTGAAACAGGCTAAGTCGAGTAAAAAAAAAAAAATCCAAACTTCATCAGTAGAGGATCAGAGGAAGAAGACTTTAAAGTGCTCTACACAACCATGATAGCAATGTTTAGTTGACCAACAAAGACAAAAGGAGAACTAGATGCACTACTTTATTATTGGAAGCTGAAACAGGTCATCAGACAGGCACAAAAATACTCTTATTTACATCTATGTTAAAAACAAAACCAACTTTTAAAATAGACACAGGAACATGGTTGAGAAAACTTGGCAAAATAAACTTTGGCAAACTCCAGACTTTTGTTTGTTTGTGCGTCTGAAGTGAATATGAATCTATAAAATGTTGTTAGCCAATGTTATTAGAAGTGGTGACTGAGCCTCTGACTATGACTAAACGTCTGTGCTTCAAACTAAGTGAAGTTAAAATCAAATCAAATGATTCCTGTAAGTGTCAAAAACAAAAAGGATATGTAATGATAAGAGTACAATCAAAACCATCTACTCCAACTGAACCAAATTGTACTAAGCCTGTCTCTTTGAGCATGCTCATTAAGATCTAAGTCCACAGTCCTGCAGATCTACAAGTTTTAGCATTACACTGCCACTATTTATTCAGCAGATGAGACAATTCATGTGAAACCAGGTGTCTGAAAGGTAAAGATTACACAAAGTTAGAAAGAAAAAAAAAAAAAAAAACTACGCTGTCAATCTTTAGCTTGGGAGTGGAGGGGGTTTGACGTACTGAAACCATTGAGCAGCTGAAACAGTAAACTGGAAACCAGTGATCATTATCAGTCATCAAAAGGAACTGGACAGGAGATCCCAGTTGGCCAGCCCAGTTTGGGCAAAGGTGGTACGAATACAGCAGCAAATGTCTTCTCTTTTCTTCAGGCATGTAGGACACTCAAGTGGATTCTTCCTGAGCTTTTGGGGCGCTAAAGAGAATAAAGAAGTAGGTTAGTCTGGTGTAGCTTCTTCCTCTATGCCGCTGACCTCCACTGCTGCCAAAAAACTACTAACAACACTCACTGGTTGACATATTTCACTGAACATGCTGTATGTATGAGTCACATACACTGTCCTGATGTGTGACGTACTTGGTAGTGCACCAAATGTGGCTTAAAATTCTAAAACAGAAAGGCTTTTTACTGATGCTTGAGTAATATTTGCCGAAAACTAGATTTCCCATTTCTAGGAAATAAATGGCACGCACACACACACGCACACACATGCACACAGATAATATTATTACTTTATAATGTATAATGATGTATTTGAAACACTTTTCCCACACCACAGTGTTCTCCTTCCTTATCTACATGTGCGCTCTATGTGTGTAAACTACCTGTGATTTTCTCCCACTGAGTTGTCTTCAAGAAGCTTCTCTCTCTCCGTCTCCTGCTTCTTCTCCTCTGGGCCGATATCGCCATTTGTCATCTTGTCTTGGGGTGGTGCACAGAGAGACACAGACTCAGTCAGGAAGAAGATCACTACATAACCTAAATCACCGCAGAGAGGAGAGCTCACAGGAGCATGTGATGACACATGCTGTGCACTAGACCTTACTGAGATAAATAAAATTTTCCATCGATTTGGCATGCCTTTGCTGCAGAAAGAGACCTTTCACAATCACACACATTTTGTCGGCGTTTCTACTGGGAATGTTAACCACAGAGATCCTGTGACGTCCTCCTGGTGGGGCCAGAAGAAAATGACTTAAAACACAGAGCTTCAGTGTCTAAGTTCTCTAGTTTTTTTTATGTGGCTTAGCTGGTCACAATTGGTCTACCAATAACCAGCAGACATGCCTTATGTCACAACTTTATCACCAGACCTAGCAACCTCTCCAACTGGTCCAACATTTTACTGTAAAAGTAGCTAACAGGTGAAATTCCTCAGTTTTACTCTTCCTGTACACATCGTGAACATTATTATTTTTGTTACAGATTCATCTGCCATTATTTTCTTGATTAATTGTTTGGTCAAAAAAAAGTATCCTAGACCTCAGTTGACCTCATCATGTGTGTCGATTTGTCCGACAAATGGTCCCCTCAAAAAAACCCCTCAAAAATATAATGCAAAACCTAAAAACAAACAAACAAACAAACCCCCCAGAGAATGCTCACACTTGAGAACCTAAAATAATCACATTTTGGGAATTTCTGCTTGAAAAACGTTTCAAACGATTACTCACTTTGTCAGATTAGTTGCTGATTAGTTTGATTAAACTGACTGACCATGAAGCTCTGGTAATAATCAACCTTAAACTGCTCCCGTCGTATGGAAAACTCTACATCACGTCATGGGCTCCGATCATGGCAACTCAAGGTGCAGTTATCCCAACTGTATGGAAACTCAGAGGTAGTGTTTTCCGTGCCAATGTGTCCATTGATTGGTAATATGTTCATGATTAAACTCTTCTCTTTGTTCATCTACGAATCATGATCATCCCTCGGACCAGCACTACCCTTACATAATGAACCATGTGACAAAAACGCTAAGTTCAAACAGGCAGCTCCTTTTTTTCATTTTTATCGGTGAAGCACTTTGGTCACCCTTTGGGCTGTTGGAAAGGGCTATGTAAATACATTTTGATTGATTGATTGATTGATTGACAGATAGAGAGAGAGCAACCTTGAATGACCAAAAGTTTAAACAGAGATGTTAAATAGCTTGTTGCACCAGCATTAAATAAATGTCAAGAACATCTCACAATAATCAATGAGCTCCAGATGTCATCGTAGAATTTGTTCAGGGGTCTGAATGTGTTCCAGCCACCTCAGAGAGGCAGCATGGACAACTACCAAGAAACATGACTGAATCTATAATAGTAAGATTGGTAAGCAAACAGTACCAGAGTTGTTTTCCTTGGCTTGCTCCACTCTCTTCAGCGCTCCTTTCTTGGCTTCCTCGTGCTGCCGCTGCTCAGCTATGGACTTGTTGAGCACCTGGCTGAGCACACAGTCGCCTTCTCCCACCAGAAACATACTCTTGAACTTGTTGTACAACATGGTGGCCTTGTCCATGATGTCTTGGCTGGCCTTAAATCTGCGAATCTAGACCGCGGATTAGAAAACATGCATCACCAACAAGGTAAATAAGGTATAGTATAAGGTTAGTGTAGTGAACTAAAACATCAAAACAAAGTGTGACATTTTTTTTTTAAATTTTTTTTTACTTAACTGAAATACAAACAAAAACTAGACTAGAAAAAAACGAAATGAAACTAAATAAAATGAAGTTAAAATATACAGGAAATATGTCAATTTAATCCAATGTGTCAACACAACCACCATGAGATAATACTACTACAGAGACTGCCTTCACAAAGTGTTGTGTTTGCATTGCAACGCTAATTCTGAACTTCTTAAATCTGCTCTTGAAAAATACCCCCATAGTACAATAAAATACTAAAACTAATAATAAAACTAAACAAGTAAAACATAAATCCAAACTGAAACGAGCAAACCTACCCTGGAAGCTAAATGAAACGTAACCAAAGTGAAAACACAGAACTGCGATGACTCTGATCACCACTCAAAGTGTTTGCATCCCGATTGCTCAGTTTGAAACAGTCTCACTGTAAATGGGATTTTGGGATGAGCGGGTCTACCTTTTTGAGCGTGGCAATAAGTTCGCTGTGTTTCTGCAGGTGCTGGGTTGTGACTTGAAGGGCGCTGATCTCATCTAGTGCCTCCAAGCACTTCTTCACATCCTAGTGAGGTGGGAGCCGGAGGGGCCGTGGCACAAGAGTGGCATGGAAGCATAAAAGAGATGTACACGCGTTTAGCAGTCAACGGAGGCAAAAGTTAGGGTGGAAATGCAGCCAATTATCAAATTTAACCACAATGTATTAAAAAGAGCTCTCTTTGATCAGCATTTACTGAGGAGGCGACCTATTTCTGTTTTAGATCACACGTGAGGAACGTTAATATTATTTACTGTTCAATTTTGTCACTAAATACTTAATACTAAATACTATCATCTATTTTCTCATTGCAAAGAGGGAATGCATTTGAACTGCCCAGCCCTCTTTTTCCTGAAATGTTCACAAACACTGGTTGTCTGTGTGTGTCCTGGGTTGCTCTGGAGTCACAGCATCTGAATGTCACATTGCTGAGGCCTTTCCATGGGTCGCTTTCAGTAAATGAATGACAATGGCCAACTTCAGTCTGAGAAATGTGTCACAACACAATTAGATTGCTTATACTTCTAAAAACTCATGCACAGACCTGAGCCCCAAGTAATGAGTGACAGGGTCAGTCATCTTAGTATATTATCACTTCACACAACACAAGATTTTATGCTCTAATGAGATGCAACACCGTTCTCAGCGGAGAATGATGGACTTGTATGAGGTGTGATATATATACATACACACACACACACACACACGCACACACATATATATATATGATCTGACTATTCAGTAGAACTTACAGGATTGTCAATTTTCAGTGAAATCTTGATTTCACTGTGAAGCCTCTGCAGTTTCAAGTCAGTTGACATTTCTGTGGAAAAGAAGAAAAGAAAACATGGAAATGGTTTAGCTTGTAGTGCAGAACCTTAATCAAGTGTGAATTATATCCATTCCAATGACACGCTTTGGGATATGCATCGGCTGTATGAACTTGGCTGAAACGTGTTTCTACTTGTTGGAAAAGTCAGTTCAAGCAACCAAAGAAGACCTTTAAAACACTATTTGTTGCTACTCACCCTTTTTCTTGACTCCTGCCCTCTCTTCAGTCTTCTTCCCATCATCTTTGTTTGGTCTGCAAGACAGAATCACCATATGATGTCACAAATCTATCCACTACTACTGTTTTTTTTTTTTTTTTACATCTCTGTGTCAACGTGTTGCTCATAAAAGACATATTTCTTATATTATTACACTTAGCATTCATTTATTGAGTTAAAATGCCTTCAATGTACGGTTTTCTGATTGTTGCAACTTGAATAATTGTCCTTTAAATACTTTGTTTTAATTGTTTGGCTGCTGGTCGGACCATAATAGGTGATAAGAGGACACCATCTTGTGCTGTGGTAACTTGTGATGAGCATTTGAATGCATACGTACTCTCTCATGTCATCTGCTTTCCGCCGCCGCGCATCTTTGTCCATGTCTGAGTTTTGGTGTTTCTTTCTGCCTTTGTTTTTCTGAGATAAAAAGAAATCAAAATCATATGCATAGATGTATCCCATTTCCTGTTAAACCTCCTTATTAGGAGCAACGTTGGTGCTTCAGACTAAAAACTTGTAACTGACGAAATCTTGTGTGTGCTGGACACCTGCCTCTTCATCGTCGGAGCCAGAGGAGCTGTCCTCCTTGGACTTCTTCTTCTTGGCTTCAGGCTCCTTCGCCTCTGCATCCTTTCCTTTGCCGTCCTCCTTCTTCCTCTTCTCCTCCTCTCCACTCTTGGACTTGTCCTCTGGTGCCCTCTTCCTCTTCCTGTCAGACTCAGTGTCCCTAAAAAAAGGCGAGAGAAAAGGCCTGTTACTTACTTAGGTACTTACACGGGTATGTCTAAGAATTTTCCCATTGTGTGTCTATGCTGTGTGGTTACATTTCACTTCCTGAGCCCTGCTGGTCCTGCTGCTGGAGCAAAAGTAGCTTCTCACTTTTGGGCTTCCTGCCTCTTCGTTTAGGGCCCTCTCCACCTGGTCACATGGACACAAACATACGGCACATTCAGACACCCCATAAATCCAATTCATGCAAAAGGAGAGCTGAATACTAAAAGATTCCTGGGTTAATATTTATGTAGAAATACATATAATATATTTAACACATTGCCAATGTCCTACAGTCCCACAGTGCAACATGCTTGTCGACCTGATTAATGTACTCTCTCATATTTGGTATACATGTATATATTCATGATGTCTGTAACTGTTTCATTGTCGCTCCTTCATCTAGGCCGCACATACAATATACTGTATTTGGAATGAGCTTGGACTTTCTGGGACTATTTAATCTTCTAAACAGCATTCGGAGTACCAACATCATCGAGGGAATATCGCTTACCTGAGGGACTAACAGGGCTAGCAGGAGCATCGTCTTTTTCTGTCTCCTGGTCAGCATCACTCTGGGAAAAAACATTGATAACATACCGTCTCATAAATATGGTTTCTTTTTATATAGATCATAGACTCACTGAAAGTAATCCCATTAATAAACACTACAAACCTTTTTCTTTCTTCCTCTCTTGGGCTTAGGAACATCTGCGGATTCTTTCTGTGTCGAGCCCTGAAGTGCAACAGCTTTTGTTAATTTCACTCCAACTCCACAATCCTGACTCTTAGCTGTGTTCTCTTTAATAAAGCAGCAGCAGCCTCTGAAGTGAAAGCCAGGTACACCAGTCAAGCATTCGACTCAACATATATTCTGTCCTTCTTGGATTGATGATTTAATCTTCACAAACATCCTGTCTTTTTTTCTTTACAGCAATAGCATCATCTAGTGTGCAAGCATGATATTACATTCGGTGCCAGTGTTTCATTAACAACAGCAGTGTCCAAATTCCATACACATGAAATTTACACTTTATATACTAATATTTCTAGTGTGTAGTTTCAAATTCAGTGACTGGAACAAGTATGCATATATATTTAGTGTACATTGTAAGGAATTGGGACACCGTTTATGATTTCTTAAAATACTATATAAAAAATAATATAAAAAGAAGGAGTCCATCTCTGAGCAAAATACATTAAAACATAAACCGAGTCACAACTTACCTTTCTCCAAAGCACACAGAAAGCCATGCAAAAGTAAAATAAAATCAACTCATTGCAAACAGTAGTTTTGTGAATAGACAGGGAAAGGCAGGAAATGGAAAGCAATAACACAAGTTGTTGAGTCGGGTGGTCTCAGAGAGGTAAAACAGAGAAGAAGAAAGCACACATTTCCAATTTTCATTTATTTTAGACACGCGCAGACTTAAAAGTCCAAACCTAAATCAATTTGATCCAGAGCCAGCTCTGCTTACCTGATATTTAATCTTATAAATTATTTTCAGTGGCAACACAGGCACTGTTTTCTCAGATCTGCTGGGAAATCAGCTATCACCTCAGTGGCATTAACACAGCAAACCCTGATGAGGCACTCTAATCAAAATCAAGCGCCACCTAAAGTTTTTGAGTCAAACAGAAACAAACCACCAATTGGAAAAAAACCACCAAGTGTCACATGCTTTCCCACAGGGAGGGGATGAGGCAACCTGCACCGCTTTATGGGATCCCAACATGCAAAGTACGTACATCCTGGTTCTGGGCACCCTGCTCAGAGATCAGAGACCCTTCCTCCTCCTCCTCCTCCTCCTCCTCCTCCTCCTCCTCAATTTCATTCTCCTGCCCAGCCTCACTTCCTGGAACCTGAATGTACCCAAGACACAGCATAGGATGCAGTGTGGTGGGGTAAACGGGTCTTGAAAGGGAGAAAAGTTAGCGAGTGTCCTTCTGTTCCACACACACTACTCTTAGCATTAAAAGCCTTTGAATCTGTTAAAACAAAATGACACTATCAGTTTGAAAGCCATTGCCTGCACTCATATGCAATTCAGTATGAAGCAGACACACGTTAGAGAAGAGATTAGAGGAAAACAGCAAAAGAAGAAAGAAGCTGACAACACAGGAACAAACCAGTAGCGTGTCAATGCAGTGAAGTGACTGTGTATATACGTATATTCATATATTTACTAGTGAATGACAGATTTAGAGAGAAAAAAAACTTACTTTAACTTTTATCCCCTTGTCACCTGCCTCCTCCTCTGCTTCAGGGCTGCTGTCCGAATCCTTTTCAGCGAAAGATTCGGGGGCGACCGGCTTTAAATGAAAAAAAAATTAAACAATTAAACAAATGAACAAAAATACAAGAAGATGGGGAATTTATTCTTAGTAAATACATGTGAAGAGAAACAGACTGTTAAATGATGTCACAGTTTAATAATGGTCTCCCCAAACTTAGATTCTTCCTGTATGAATGTTATGTGAATGAGTGAATGTAGTGTAAAAGCACTCAGAGAGTTGCTCTACAAGTGCAGTCCACTTACCATTTAATGTTTTAAGTCTTCACTTACATGAATAAACACCTTTTAACAATGACACATGACCAAATAATACTTTAAATTGAAAAAAGAAAACCATTTCAACCTATTTGTAATAAACTGAAACGACATTTGGTTTAGACAGCCATCAGTTATCAGTGTCTGTGTGTCAAGCTGAGCCAGCTGATCTCAGTATGCCCTGTCAAGCTCTATCATCCTGTTTGGAGGGACCGATTTATTGGATTACAGTCCAACTTCTGTCAGGGGAAATGTGACAAAAAAAATGACAAAAACGCATCACAAACTGTCTGAGACAAATTGTATCCACCCGATTAAATGAAAAGTCTTTTTTAAGTGTTGTGCATTTGCTAGAACATCAAAAATTATACAAAAAGGTTACACACTGTGACTCAAACTCAAAGAGGTAAAGCAAATCGAAGCCTGAGGTCAACATCAGGAGGATAAATACTGAAAGATATCTGCGGAGGAGAGAGGAGGAAGATGTACCTTGGGCGCAGTGAGCTCAACTTTTGGGTTGTTCTCAATCTCCCACAATCCTTCGTTGAAACCTTTCCTCTTGTTGGGCTTGGCGTACTTGTCTTTGTTGGGCTGGTACGGAAAGATATCTTTTGGGCCAAGAAATGCCCTGTTTGAAAGAAGACGATCCAGAATGTGTGTCCATCTAATACTTTCGGAACCATTAAAAATGTAGCGCGTGTTTACTGTGAGGTGGAGCGGCCGCACAGACCGGTAACTCTACTCAGGCACTCATCAAACATTTATGTATTGAAAGAAGCACCTTCAACAGAGCACAATGACAGCTCAGCATTCAACAGTGGACTTCCTGGAATACCTCCCATTTGTTCTGGTCACTCAGACTAATCGAAACATTAAATGCAAGCTTCACCAAAGTAGGTACACTGTAAAGCCGTCAAATAGAAGGAAATAACGAAGACTGTTAGTGGGTGGTTACTAACGTTTCATGGGTGCCAAAGAAGAAGATGGGGAACTTGATATTGGATGGCTTCACAGCACCGTCAGGGACTTCATCGATCTGGTACAGAAATGAGAAAACAACAAATATTTACTCGCTCCCACATTCAAAAGCAAACTGAAAACGTTTCTATGTTCTCATGCATGTGATTAATTACTGTTTGTGGTTTGATTCTGCCGATTATCTGCAGTTTTCAAGCAAATCGAGTTTAATTGTGAAAATAAACTGTTCTATATTCATATATTTGCTTATGATTGAGGCCCAAACTTACTCTTGCAGGCCAGTGTGGATATCCCTTCATCTTGGCAAAGATCAGGTCACCAGGTTTCCAATCTCGAGTCATCATGAGGGTATTATCAAGCTGGGAAGAGAAGACACACAAGAGTAAATACACACTCAGGGATGTAAAACGTGCACACATTTCACAGGGTGCCCCTCCCCTTAACCACCACCAACATCCTTTGGTGTCCACAGTTCATTCAAACGTGACAGTCATGACAAAAAAAACAGTCCTGCATTAAACACACACACACTGAGTTCGCTACAGCTGATCTCACTGACACTTGGCAGTCCCTAAAAGCGATGTGAACAAGCATTAACAAGATGCGAAGCAGTGCAGAACATGAACATCATCAACAACAAACAAGAGGAGCTAGCTAGCATGTAGCTGTTTAATGCTACCGGAAGTGCAACGTTACCCTTCACTGACCTATACTTTGTGCAGACGTCTGTAAAAAGCCGCCAGATGTTATGAGTATTTCAGTAAAAGTGTTGTTGCAGCACAATTTTGTAGCAGGAAAACAAACCGCTCCTTTCCTCCACGGTCGGATGCACGTTTTCCGCTCCCGCGCAGGACGTCAACGGATTGTACCATTACATGCCAAAATGGGGGGGGGTGGTCTATTTTCTATGTCTATTTTAATCACATGTCATCGCCTGTGAAATACAACCACAAGCTTTTAAGGCACTAAAAGAAAATCTGAAGTGCTTGTAAAATGTTTGCGTGAATCATAATCACCCCAAATATGATTTTATGAGAACACGTATTTGTGAAAGTTACCCCCCTGAGCACCTCGCCTCTACAAAGATCGTCTATTTCACCTTATGGTTGATCGTGGATCTTTTAAAACGCCTTCAAATAAGGTCAGTCTGTAGGAGTAAATGATAAATGAAGGTGAATAAAGGCACAGATATGGTTTTATAACACATCCACGGGGGTGACGGACGTGTCTGAAGAAAAGTGGGCGTCAACTTCCACGCATGCGCTCTCAGTCCATAATTTTCAAACAGGTACAGCCACCCTCGTTTCCATAGAAACTACTTTGAGAAAATTTATGTTCCTTTTCTAAAACTATGCCACCCATAGCATGTATGTTTAGTCATGTATGTTTTAGGTGTAAATCCCGGATGTTGTTGGTATCTGAAAATAGGATCAGAGTGAGAGCTCTGCAGTGGCTCCTCTCTCCTGCTTGGTGCTGATGCTGAGGCTGCCACTCTGACGCAGGATCCAGCCTCGATAATCACATGTAGCTGCATCCCTGGTGCAGAGCTAATGTAGCTAGATCCAGATTTATTTTCGCAGTTGCCAGATAGACACACAGATATACAGATAACATGAGAAATGGATCTTATTTGATAACTTTTGCAGCAGAGCAGACTCAAACCTTAACCAAAATTCAAGGAAATGTGTAAATCTATGCACGAGTATGGTAATATTTAACATATATTTTCTTTAAGATTGATGGACACATCTATGGACTTCTTGTTTATGCTGTATTGACAACCCGTCTCAATTTGGTTGCCATTCAGTGACCTCTAGTGGCAGGATTAGGCTTAACAGATGAAGAGTAACCAAAGGAGATGGACTGCTTTTGTAGTTTTGGTATTTGGTATAACAACTGATTCGCTACAAACACTATTATTATTCTAATAAAATGACTTTCAATTTTATTTGGGGATGCAAGTGGCCACCACAATTTTTTGAACCTCACGTCATTAAATGTCCTGTTTTGTCTGACCAACTTTCCAAAACGAAACATTCAATTTACAAAGACACAAAACAGCAAATTCTCACATTTGAGAAGCTGGAATGACACAATGTTTGACATTTTTTTCTTGAAAAATAGTAGATGTACTTTTTGTCAATCAACGAATCAATTAACTGACTAATTGTTTCACTTCTTATCGCGATCCAAAACCTTCTCTCAATAATTGCTTATTCATTTCTCTAAGGTTTCATATTGTCGGTTGTATATTTAAGGGATAATGGAGAGTTTAAGAACAAATCTATGCACAAGTCAGCCTCCAGGCTCCGGAGAGCTTCATAAAACGCTGCAGATGGTGGAAATCCTATATGAAGGTGACCTCAACATTTGTGGCCACACAGATACACAAACGAGCCTACATAAATCCAAGTCTGCTGTGTGTGTGTGTGTGTGTGCACGCTCGTGTGTGTGTGTGTGTGTGTGTGTGGTTAAAGACAATAGAAGATGCTGATAGTTGAAGGACAGGCTCATCAGCCACAGGGTCCCAGAGAGGGGGATAAGGGAGAAGAGGAGGCCAGGATGGGCCAGAGGAGAGTGGATGAGAAAAGGAGACGAGAGAGGTGGAACCCAGGCCGAAGCCCAGGAATAACTCACAGGAGCTACCAGGCCCCCTGCCCAGCCTGCGAGGTGAGAGACCTCGGTGTTGGACCCCAGCCAGCTTAGTGGGGTTCCTGCTCAGACACGCGGCTGTAACGGAGGCCAGGGATGGAGCTATAGAGAGATGACAGTGTGTTTGCGTGTGTGTGTGTGTGTGTGGGTATGAGTGTGAGCGTGTATCCTTCACCCTGGCAGACGAGGTGTTGGCAGAACATCCCAACCCACTCTGTCTCTGAGGGCCACAAAGTCCTGCTATCCTTCCTCACTCATTTGTTAACCTGCCTCTCTTCTTTTTGCGTCCTCGCTCACACGCTGAGAGCAGCTACTTTATATATGACCAGCGCCATTCAAAATCACCCCCCTACTTTAGTGGCGCCCTCTGGCCATCAGTGAGACAGCACAGAAAGGGAACACTCACTTCACGTGTTTGTACAACATAAAGCATAGATGTATAGAACCGCTGCATGGACGTAACACACAGGCAGGTGAGCTGCAGGCTCTGATATCAAATTGACGTACTGGTTCATGAGCTAAAAGGGTGAGATAGATGGGGTAGATATAGATTTGGCATATGGTTCTGTCACAGTGTGCAGTGATGGTAAAGTCACTAGTATATTTACTCAAGTAGACAGTTTCTGAGGAATTTGTACCTTATCTATTTCCATTTCATGCTACTTTCTACTTTCTACTATTGTACTTTATGCTTTCCTTTTCACAGGCTAATAAACATGGTAGGTTTATAAAAAAAGGATGCAATATTATAAATGAAACTAGCCAGCAGCATATAAAATACGAAAACTAGGTCCACCATGACCAAGTAAAATGCTATAGTTTAAACATTAGTGTAGAGCTGCAATGATAAGTTAAACTTTTAAGCAATTAGTCGATCAATAGAAAATTTATCGACAGCAACGTCAAAAGCCAAACATTTGCTGGTATCATCTTCTCAGTTGTGGGGGTTTGAGGTGTCTCTTTACCGTACGTAGTAATGATAATAATAGATGATAAACCTGTTTACGGTCTGATAAGCAACACAGTTGAAGATGCCACCTTGGGCTGTGGGACATCACAGTTTTTTCACTACTGTCTGACATTTTATAGACAAAACAATCCAGAAAATAATAAAATGATGTGTTACTGAAGTGTAACTCTCACATGCGTATTTTTTGGATCATGAGTACCTTTACTTAGCACTCAAACCTTCACGTTTTCATCAAATATAACATCTCTTGGGGTTGTGGATTGTAAAGAAAGAGTAATCACTGGGCCCAGTTGTCTGTCACGATCTCACTGGCTGTGCCTCGTTTCCCTGTTATCAAAGCGCATGAGATGGGAGAGAACATCGGCCTGGAACCGTTTTGATCACATTAGCAGCACTAAGTCACCCAAGTGGAAAGAGTGGAACATAATAACTTCCCATTTTTAGAAGGTAACGTGTGCACTCTGGTTGAGAGAGAAAATAACGTGCTGATGGTTGAGAGACGACCTTGAGTGTCTCATTCTTATTAGACGATGACGCCTCATAATCAGGATCCTCCTCGACGTTAACCTCAGTCGCAGACCCATTCTCCTCTGTGTCACTATCACTGTCAAAGAGCTCCAAACCCTCCACGGCAGAAAAGCCTTTGCTGAGAGGTCATTTTCAAGTGACAGAGAGAGAGAGAAAGCATAAAGGGGGTCACACAGAGCGCCAAGAGAAATGGTTTCAAGGGCTCTCGTGCAAGCTTTTCTATGTTTGCCCCTTCACCCCGTCATGTGAACCGTCAAGGGTTCTCGTACTACTTCAGGTACAGTTGTTTTAGGTTAGGGCCCTAAACAATGTGGTGATTCTTTAAAGGTAAACTTGCAATGCGAAAGTGCCGTCAGTAGCATCCAAAACAACACGTGTAAAATGTTCATATTTCTTTTACACAGCTAAAACACCCTGGGGTCAAATTGACCCCAAAAAATGTGCACAGGTCATCGAAGATGGTCATTTTATGTTTACCCAGTTGTCCCCATTAAATTAGACAATATGAAGCAAAAACATGGTATCAATCATTTATGTAGAGACTCTGGGTTCAAGTTGACCCCAAAGCCGGTATGAAGGTTAAGCACATTTTGTTGATAATAATTTCAAACTTTTACTCGACTTTTACATTTTTTTCTGCTTCAAACTTTTTCTGCTTCTATGAAAAATCATTGATTTGGGGTTTTTAGACTCTCTTTTGTGGCATCATCTGAAGGGCACCTTCCCGCGGACTTGAATGAGCGATGGTGTCCTTGAGCTTGTGTGTGTTTTTTATGTGTGTGTCATACACATGGATTGGCATCTTTCCCCTTACTGCTGGCAACCCTTCAGCATGTTAGGGGAATGGACGGGGGTGCCACTGGAGAATGATAAAGTAGTCACAAGACAGGTCAGTACATTCATTAACACCATAGCAATATTTGTTAATAAATACTGCTTAATTTGGCAAGGACTTGGCAAAGTAAGTCTGCATAGATGTTGTTCACAGGCCCTCTTTTTAAAGGGCATGTTAGATGGTTGCCTTTTGCGTTATTTTGAAGGTTGAAGAAAAAATTATTCAGGTATGGGCAAAAGAATTTCAAAATAATACGAGCACAGTCATTTTTAATAGGAGCATGTTTACTTCTGAGGGCCCTGATTCATTAAGGGTGAGGATTGGAGAAGGTACAGTTTATGGGATTTCTAAAGGAGGCGTCCAAGAGCTTCACACAATCAGCAAGAAAGCTCAAAGAGGTGGGAGTGAGGAGAGAAAGCGGGAGGGAGCGAAGGAGGAAGATAGAAAGAGTCAGGCCCTCGGACAGCAGGTGAGTGTGTGAAGGCAGGGGATGACAGATGCTTCTGTCAGCGTTCCAACAGTCGCCGCTTTGTGGGAGCAGCGCAGATGCCTCCTTCCCCTCTCCCTCCATGCCTTCCCTCCCGCTCATCCCTCCCTCCCCGTCCATCCCTCCCTTCCTCTCGACAGGCTGTGATGTGGGGATAACAAGACAGGAGCAGTCCTCTCAGCAGTAAAGTGACCACACTGGCACAGTACTACATGTGGACGGGGGAGAGGGTGAGGTGATGGAGAGGTCCAGGCCTGGGCCCAAGGCTTGAAGAGGTCTCAGCGGCGGTGGGGGTGGGAGTTATAAATGTGGGGGTCAGTGCGTGAGGACAAGGGAAGGGCTCTCTCTCTGAGCTGTGGGAACCAGCTGAGACATGGGGTTCGTGGCGGTCCTGCCTGTGAGGAAAGCAGATGTTTTCACTCGGGGGTGTGCCAAGTTTGCAGAGCAACCTTCAGCTGCTTGGAGGTCAGGTCTTTAATAAGGGGGCTGGGCACGGGACATTTCGGAGGCAAATGCTTCAACTTTGATACAACAACATATTAATTATGACGGTAGACCATAGGGCAGAGGGTTGTAGCGGAACATCCCACCCCACTGGTTTGGAGCCTCCATCAGGCTGACATTAGCCAAGGCTGGCTGGCAGATTTACTGCTGTCCCAGCACTAGCCCCCTTTTTCAACCAGACCTCACTGATGGAGAGGCAGCAGTTTGGATTGGTTAATTTAAGCACAACTGCCTGTCAGGATGTTAAGTAAGGCAGTTGTGGTTAGGACTGAAAGTAACACTTTTATTTGCATCAAAATGAAAAACACACTGTTTGAAGCCCCATTAAAGCTTCTCTAATCAATATTTGAATCCAACAATGGATCAAGTGACTACATACAATACAGAATAATATGAATGAGGGTGAGTTTTCCTCATGTCTATAAAGCTTTTTAGTGGATTTCATTGTTTTGATTACACTGCCCCCAAACTTTATTGTTCTGGTTTACTATCACTGCTCTCATCAGCATGGGCTCTAGGCGCAGCACACAGCTGTTAACTGTATGTGACCTGCATAGCGCCAAATGTGACCAGACAATGTCAGCGACTATAGCTGGCGAACATAATGTAATTGCCAGAACCAGAACAATTGTAAAAAGTGCTATTATGTCAGTGTTTACAGCTTGTTATATTTCCCTCAAGTTGCAAAGAAATCAGTTATTGCCAATTTCTTTGGCAATTGTATTTGTATTGTATTGTATTTTGGTTTTTCCGTATTAGTATGTATGTTTCCTCCTATAATCCAAAGACATGCTGGTGAGAGTAATTGGTGACTTTAAATTGGACGTAGGAGTGAGTGTGAATGGTTGTCTGACACAGAGAGACGGACAGTTTGTACCTCTATAAGTGTCTATAAGCGGTATAGACAATGCATGGATGATCCAAGTGACTCACATAGAATGAAAAAATTGGAAAAAATGTATCACCCAAATCTACAACACGTTTGTAGTTTAACCTAGTTTACCTTTATGGCTTCTGTGCGCTCCGGTTCCATTGGCTTTCACCAAACCCTCCATATAAATTGTGGGAACCTGTTCCAGCAAATAAGCTCACACAAGCCAACTTATGATACCTGCCCTGCTTGAAATGGCATAGAGCCAAAATAAATGAGTATCTGGTGAAGAAAGTCGAACATCCAAAAGCCAAAATGACCCAGATATTTTTAAGGAGCTTAAAAATTGAGTGAATATTGGACTGATATTCGACAGGTGGTGGGAAGGAGGACTCCAGTGGGGTGCTATTGCTACTCTGTTACTGCTTAATAAGTATCTATTTTGGTGTTTCTGTTTTTGGTCTTTTTGTCAACTGTGAACTCTTAAAGAGAGTAACTTATTTTATGAGTGCCAGCTCAGTAACAACATCTTCTTCAGTTGTACTGCTTGTGTTGATAAAGGACATTTTGAAAAGCTGCAAGGCTGCATGAAATAGGACAATTAGTTTCATCATGGAGCCACAATGATTACAAAAAAAGTGATCCTAAGACTTTATCACTTCCCAGCCCGATGAGTTAAGGAGGGAGTTTCACCTCATCTCAACCTTTGCATTGATTTTCGAGAGAGTGGGAGATCTGGGGATTACTTTGGAGAGCAGCAATGAAGACCCAGCTTATTGGGTCTTTTTTGTATTTGGCAAATGGGCTTGACAAAGATGGAGGAGACAAAATCTAGGGCTTACAGCTGCGGCACCCAATCGGGGGAACTTGAAAGCAGCGCTGGGATGGGAAGCTGGGAGAGAGGGTACCTCATTTAGGAGTAGTGAATTTGGACAGGGGGCATGGGGAAATGCTTAAAGTAAACCACAGAGGCCCCAACAATCGTCAGGAATTGAGACGTTTTAAACCTTTAACGGGGGACTGTGATCAAAGCGTCCGCGGATCCTCACTTGAGTGTGAAAGCGGAACCGGAGGGAACAGAGGGGATTGTGGGGGATCATGGCAGGTTGAAAACGTAAAATCAGCACATTAGCTTTATAAGGGCGTCAGAATATAGGATGATCAGGGGATCATTGGACCCATGGGGAACCAAAGAGAATCCAGTATATGTACCAAGCTGAGCGGAGGAAAAATGAGGCCACTGCTGACAGAAAAGCCTCCCTTATCAAAGATGCAGTTAGAGTGGGAATAATGTTGCTCAATTCCCACAGCAAATAACTTTATACACAGGTTTAGCTTGAAAACTGTAAACTGTATTCGTTGCCATTTGTAAATAAATCTCATGCCACCGTGTACTTTACTGCTGAGTCACATTAAAAATGTCAAACTTTTCTCTCTAAAGTTCACTTGCAGTCAGTCACAACTCTGACCAGCATTTTATTTAATCCAAGGAAGAGAGAGAGAGAGAGAGATGCCTACATAACAGTTCATCCTGAAACCTATACGCCATATTCTATTATCTGACACCTACCAGGTGCAGGTATGGACTTCACGTCTCCCTCCCTTTTTAAACCCACCTCAAACAGCGTACAAATTAGTCAGACTCTTCTCCCCTTTTGCTGCAGCCTCTCCCAGTCACAGGGCTAATTCAGAGGAGCACTAGCCCTGGGTAGCAGGGGTTCTCACTATGCTGAATTATAAATCAAAGAGCACTTACATGAAACCAGTTGCTAATTACGTGTTCACTTCGCTCCTTTTTCTCCTTACCATGTCACTTTACAGTATACTGGCTGTGATCACTGGGGGGTAGTGGAACTGTAACTGGCTTTTGGGTAATCATGTCTAAGTAACCGAGCAAAGATGATAGCAATTATTTTCCTGTGATTACCATGTGCTACATTGATGTTAATTCCCACCACTTGCTCACACTTTGGGCTCTGTCCTTGATGTGTGCTCCCCAGCTAACACACCTAAAATAGAGGCCAAACTGCACAGCTACAAAAGCAGCACTTGCGTCTCATCTCTTCTGTACCTTCAGCTTAAGATATTTTTATCCGCAAAATCCCTCCTCTCCTGCACTGTATTTGTGACTTCCTCATCCCCTTCGTGTCCTCTGAGTGTCATTCTCCACCCCCCCTCGTCTGCGAGGCAAACCAATTTATCACCGGCCAAAGGAGGGCCTTCACTGTGTCTGTTTTTGAGGCTCTCCCTCCATAAGCTGCTCTCCTAATGAAAGGGGGTGCTGCGTCCCGGCCAGTCCTCCGAGACTCGAGGGGGCAAGAAGTCCAGTTCCAAGCCCAACTTGGGGAGGTAATTACCCCTCTGGTGGACCGCTGAGAGGAGCCCCTTCAGTTGGCCAGAGCAACTCACACACTGTGGACTTTCAGTTATGGGCTTGTGGCCCGGCCCCCATCGTTAGGGGGGCCCCTGAAGCTGGATGTCATATGACCCGGACGGAGGTGATGCAAAGGGGTCGACTCAGCACGCCTTGGCCTGGGTAGCTGGTATTGGCGAAAGGATTGGAGGACCAGTGCCAAACTCAGCAGAGGAGAGGAGAAAATGGGGAGATGGAAGAGGAGGGGCTTTGACAGGAAGAGGAATGAACTGTCAGACAGAGATAAATAACGAGGGGAAAACGGGCAGCAGGTGACCCGCGGCAGGACTGCCTCGTAGGGACAGTGACCGGCTGACCTCCGGGCTGGCTCTCACGGGGGCCACCCACTGGTCACCTACTTCTACGCTGTCACATCACACGAGCGGCTGGGGCTGGATACCCAACATGACGAACTACAGAGAAGCAGAGATCATGATCACCAGCAGACAGCCTTTAAAAATCCAATGTTGATGAGGTCCGGCCAGAGGAGGAGCTTTAGGTCAAGGAATTGGAGCACTGACACACTCTCCTCACCGGACTTTTTTTTTTTTTTTTAGATTTGTGCCCTGTATTTCAAAAACCACTTTGACAAGCTTGTGAGGACCTTATTCACTTCTTGCCTGTGCTGGAACGTAACTAAATACAGGGATTCAAGTTCTGTAAGCAAGCATACATTTGAGGTGGTACACACACTTTACTTGAGTGTTTCCATTTTAAGCCTCTTTATACTTTAACTCAGCTTTAGCTGCTAGTTACTTTGCAGAATTTATATCAAAAATGTATAATGAGCTTGAACTACCTGACATTTTACAAAATTAGCTCCACCTCAACTAGTAAAATGCTACTTGCAATCAGAATTAGTAATCCAATAATAAAAGTTCTCCAAAAGTACTCATTCTATGAGTACTTTTCTTTTTCTTTTTATGTCCTAACAATACTAAAGCACTTTTAATTAAGTGATTTTTTTAATGCAGGACTTGTATGAATTATTTCATATTCCAGTGATTATTTTTACCCACGCAAATTATCTGAATACCTGCAAATGTATTTCTTTTTAAATGATCATGCTAAAGGAGGTTTAGGAAGTCAGGATAAACCCTTTTTCAATACACCTGCTACATTACTCTTTGCTTCAAACATAGTAATGGCACCAAATGCACTCTTCAAAATTCTCCACACCGAAAAAATAAAAATTTGGAAATCCTAAAACGAAACTTACACAGATTTTACACAAACAGTAATCTGGTGTTTCTGTCTGTGAATTTAAGCGCTAACTTATCCTGGAAAAACTCTCTCTGGCAGTTTTTTTTCCCCCATCCTCTACTTTTTTCATCATGAATCAGTGTCTGAGTTTCTAATGTAATTTACTTCAGTGAGATGCCTGAGATGCCCATCATTCTCTCTATCTGTTCCTGGTGGTATTGATCGTCCTCTCTGACCAATTTGAGATCTGCCTCCACAGGAGCATCCATATCTGCACCACTGGACCAAACCCAGCGTCCGTCCAGCCACAACAGCACTTCTTCACTCGTGTTATCAAATGAACTGTATTTTGAACTTGACTCTGTGGTGAAGTCAGTTGCTGAATAAAATGAACTTTCAAATAAGTTGCATTCTCCCATTAACATGTAGTTTATCCATCCTCTTTTTCTTTTCCACTTTTCCATGTTTACATACAGTATATGACCGAGCATGAAAACTACGGCTCCACATTTTAAGTTACTGCTATATGATAGATATGATACGTCACAGCCCCTCACAAACTCAATAACTGCACCACATATACTGATATCTCCATTCTATCTGCATCCTGATAGCACTGTTCTGTACACGATATATTCTGAAGTTGGTGCATTTAGCGTGTTGACACATAAATGACAGAATTCTAAGTGTTATTTCTACATAATATCACTATTATTGTCGTTATTTGCTTCCAGTCAAATTGTCCATGTTACTTCCTGGTTGCTTTGCTTTGATTGTAATGTCTCATAACTTCATTGATTTTCATTGAAGTTAATTGATTTGAACTGTTACCTCATGAAAACATGTCACTTTCAATTTGTAAGTATTGAAAGTATGTCTCACTCCTCTGTGAAACTGACCCCCATTGTTGTCCAAAGAACAGATTCCTTGGACGAACATGACCACTGTAGTTTAGTCATGGGTCAGTCCCACATACACCATCCCGACATTACGTACTAATCTGTAGCTGGAAATAGTCCCCAACAAATGCATTATTTTTTACTTCTCTTTTATTAACATTTGCCAAAAACTTTAGTACCCAGTGGTTTTAGGTATTAACTGATAACTGATTAAATAATTAAACAACCTATTCATGGATTATTATTTTAAAGATTTGAATACATTAGCTCAGGGCGGACAGAAGCAGACAAGCAGGAGAAGTCTTTTTATGGAATCTGTTGCCAACAATAAAAGAGTAGAATGTCACCTTATCATTATGTTATGTCTACATATAATCACTGTTGTTGATTAAATCCTTAATATTTATCCATGTTACTGCTTTTACTTTTGCAATGATGTTTTGAAACGTTTTGTTAAGCCAATTGAATAGAAATGTAACTGCAAGATAATATGTCACCTTTTTTAAAAACATCTTTGCTCATTACCTTCCTTTTGGAAGTTTCCTGACATTTCTTTACTGCAAGAAGTGTCCGCAAAGAAGCACTTAAGAGGAACAGACTGACTAATTAAATTTGATAGGTCACAGTGAGTAATCTGATTTCCTGTTGGATCAGAGCAAGAGGATCCTGGAGAACTGTAGCATTAACTTGGCTCACATTCATAGCCTTGATTAGACTGTAGTTTGTGGTCTGAAGGGGGCCCTGGGGAAACCGTGGCTCACTACTGTAAGACAAGAGGGCCCAGCTGAGAAGTTTATGTCTGTGTGTGTGTGTGTGTGTGTGTGTGTGTGAAGAGAGGGTATGTATGTGAATGGGGCTCTGTGTGCTCCTCTGAGCACATCATTGCCCAAGGCAGTCAAATGAACCCTATCCCATAATAGTCAGGGTTCTGCCCCGAGAAGAGGTGACAGCAAACCAGGCTGGAGTCGTCATGGCGATGGCCTGTGTGCAACGTCGATACTTGGTGGGGAATTGAGGGGAGGGAGCAGAGCAAGGGTTGAAGGAAGAGCAGATCAATTTTGCTGTTTGATCTTGCACAGGCTCTGAATAAATGTATATTTTAAGATGCCTTTTTTTCTCTCTTTCTGCGCAAACATTGACATTCTTCGTGTTGATTCTTGACTTTTGTGGATAGAGACTTGATTTCATCCAACATCTTGGACTTGTTATTCCTGCAGTGGTTTTCCTGTACTTCTGCAGCCGGCCTAAGGTGGCTGTGCATGGGCAGGGCACTGAAGGTTGCGGCTAGGGTGCAGGCATGCTCTTCTTGGCCCACTGCTGCACAAACACAGACAGCAGCTATACTGGCCAACATCAACTACACACACACACACACACACACACACACACACACACACACACGCACACACACCTCCTCATGGCGTCCACACCCAGCCAAAGTCATCTGGACTCACACAAGACTTGCTATCAAATAACCGTTTTCTCTCCATCAGTGACTCCTTCAGTCCTGACCACACAGTCATAGATACTCTAAGGCACATTGTTTTATTTTACCTACTTGCTCACACTTGTAGCTCAAGACACATGCAGGAGAGAAGACAAACATTTCTTTATTCAAAGCTCACTGATGCAAGAATGATGCAAAATGCTCCAATGCTTGGACAGTGCCAAATACCAATGCACAAATGGTAAACAGTGTTGCAGTGGGTTGCGTTCGGCTCCAGTGGTGCTATCAGACAAATTGTATAACGTTGATATTACTGTAAAATACAAAAGGCCTCTTAGCTTGAGAGTATGAATGCTCTGAGGTTGTCTCGTGGTTACAAATTAATACTGTATATCAATATAATTGGTCATGTGTTTCAACTCACTTGACAGGGTCACTGCAATACTACTTACTTTTCTACTCTTATAATCTGGGCATTAAAAGGTTGGTTAGTTCATAAAGACATTCATAGTCTATGGGTTTAAAATACACCCTCCACAAAGTGCAAAGGGTCTTGGAGGATTTGGCCCATTTACAGCCCTCTCCTACTCCTCCTACTACATGGCTATCCATGCTACATCCCTCCATCCCTGCAGTCTTTCTTGTCCTTGATCTGGTTTAAATAACAGGCACTGCTGCCATAATTATGATTTTATCTCATTTAACATCGCTGGATTAAAGTGTTTCAAGGTTGGACAGATTGGAAATAAAGAGGGATTTGAGCGAGAGTTAATGAATTATGCCGACTGGACATTTGTCTAAATTATTTATTGTCTCTATGATATTAAAGCTATGTGGTGATTAGCAATTTAAATGTCTTGAGGGGGAGTTTTATTACGTTCTATATAGGGTATGTAAAAGGAAAAATAAAACTCCTACTTGTCAGGCCATGCCTCTGTAATGTGTGTTCAAAAGGCATATTTATTCCCTCATTGCTTTAGATGCATAAATTATGTAGTTGACTGGGTGTGAAACTGTTTTATTTTCTGAAATGCGCCACAAGTGCTGCAACACTGCAATGGAAGATCAAATACAATTACATATGTTAAAAGAACACAAGATCCAAACAGTGGTGGCCATGGCTTGCACAATTTTTTTTTAAACTTGAGTTTTCCTCCACTGCAATAAGCAATACATATATAACAGGTATTTACTGCATATAAATGTATCGTAGAAAATGTACATTTGATTACGTTTATGTGGTACAACCAAAACCAAAAGGAATAAAAACGACAGCTCCAAAGGATGGAACGCCTTGCAGCACTCCCAATTTCTCTAGCAGATGTTTTTATTTGTGGACTAACACTGACACAACTACTGTAAATGTCCCTTGTGGTGATTCTCAAGCGCCGTTTCAAAGGTCAAGAATCAACGTTGAACCTCAGATTTGAGCTGACAGGAGTGAGAAGTCCATAAAGTGCTCGGAAAAAAAAGAAAACAATTCAAACAATCTACAACTTCATGACAATTGAGAAAACTGAAGATCGTGTGATGTAGTAGAAAGTCCCAGAAGAGCTTTTAAAGGGATGTTTTCTCAACCACTAAATCTCATCCGTGTCTGATGCTGTTATAAGTTTTAAGAGTGACAATAGCACAATATAAAAATATACCATAACAAGCAAAAGTCCTGCATTTAAAATTTTACCTAAGTGAAAGTACATAATATTATTGGGTAGTCATCAATAGTTCATCAATATTTCCCTCAAAAATGTTGCGGAGTAAAAGGGTGAAATACCATGAAATAGAAGCACAAAGTATCTAAGATTTTCATCTCCTCAAATAAATTTGTGGATCAACTTCAAATTTATATTGTCGCAAAAACTACCTATTGGTCCTTTAATCTGTATTTCACAAGGTCATACCTGTGAGCAAGTGCGTATGAGAGGGATGGGCAGTATTTCTGATGAATAAATCAGAAATACACACTTGAAACACAAAGTGGTGTTTTATGATTTTTATTTGACGTTTTGTATTTTTTTGGATCATTTTAATGTTCTAAAACACTGAATATACTTTCCCTGACACTGCCTTCATGATGATGCCATATGCAAATATGCAATTGACCAGACCAGCATATCACCTACTTCGTACCATGTATCATCAGATCACTCTGTAGATGTCATAGCAATTTGACATGAGTTCTAATTATAATTTTGACAAGCTGTGAACATGCCTTTGTCTTATTGGCATGTCTCATCATTATTTTGCAACCCTTCCTGGACCTGAGCTTTTGCGTTACCTATCCGAGCCATCATGCCCCCTCAGCTGTCCCACTCAAGTGGATCATCACAGTGGCCAGACATTGTTTATCATCCACACATATGAGATCAAATGACCATATTGGCTAAGAGTTGTCTGTAAATAACCAGCCTGTTAGTAACCAACTGTTTGTTGTAAGCTTGGCTGAGATTTAGTTGGAGACGACAGTCTGATGCTGCTTTACTCCATGATTGAACTCCAGTGGCCTTACAGTCTGGCTAGCTGTCCATTAGTAGTATCTGTCACCATTATTTATCTCTTTGACACATTGGCAGTGAATATTCATGTATCTTATGTGCCTCTAATCTCAGTGTGAAAGATTTTAATCACAAATTCTTCTGGCTAATTGTGACTCCAGTAGTTTCTGGAGTTATGTGAAAGGACAATCTTTTCCCCCCAAAGAGGAGCTCGGCTCCGTAGATGTATAACTATGCTTGGCACTTGGACAGTGTGCCCAGTGATTTACTAAGGCATGGTGAATCAGGTTGATTGAAATGTTTCCATCAAGTATAGCAAAAAATCTAACATCTCTCATCATGTTTAAGCGTTCATTTTCAGTAGGTATTTGTTCGTTTTAGTTGGATTGGGGCTCCAGCCCCCCGGGACCCTTAAGGATAAGCGGTATTGACAATGGATGGATGGATTAGTCCCCTATTTCCAAGAAACATATCTGTTAAGATAAAAAGTTACACATTATGACCCCCAAATAGGGTACCCACGCTGGCATGTTGTCTAACTAGGGCTGTTGGGTGTTGTTGAATTAATTTGAGCAATGCTTTGGCCCATAGTATCATTTTGGAAATGCATGCTACAAAATCTATGCATTAAGAGTGGAGGTTTATGAAATAATCTCATACACCCTTGGAAATTTTTAACATACAAAAATACTGTAGTTTATTTTAATGGATTTCCTGATGTATTTTGTAGTTTAATTTTATACACTGACAAGCTGTGCAGTTTCAAAATAGATTTTAATGTTTTTGCCCATCTCTGTGAATGTGAATGTGAATGTGTGTGTGTGTGTGTGTGTGTGTGTGTGCGTGCGTGTGTGTGTGGTGTTTTATTCCACCAAAAGACTTAAATCTCGTGTGCAATTGAATTTTAAAGCAAGGTAATAAAACTGAATGATCCACACCTAGAGGAATATTTGACATACGGAGAGAACTGGGGTGCTTATGGGATTCCACTCTGTCAATATGGATCTTAATACCACTCAGCCTTTCCATTTTATGTAGGCTCAATGTGTGTGTGTGAGTGAGTGTGTGTGCATGCAAGTTTTTCCCTCTCTAGAACACAATATGAGAGTACTCTATTTTGTATTCTCCTGTTCACATCTTAGCATGTGTGTATGTCTGTGTACTTGTGCGTGTGTGTGTAGGATCCTCATAGGAGCTGCAGAGGACCATAGTGTGTGACCTGCACTGGCCCTGGGCAGCATGACTATGAGCTCATAACGCAGCAGCGGGGCCCGCAGGACTGGCTGTGTGTCGGCTCCCGTGCACCTTGGTGCAGCTATCTCCTGCCTGACCCGCTGACCTCAGCCAGAGCTAATGAGCAGGTAGGATGGCTGAGCTGGGGCCTTACAGCAGCTGAGCTTTGCTCCAGGTTCCAGATGATGACATTCGTCCTCATGGCTGAATAAATGTGAGGGGGGCTCAGTTCAGAGTGATTGTTTTACTCTTAAAATCACAGGAGGCTGTGGGTAAACATGCAAAATCACAAGAGCTTGCAGACACAAGCACGCAAACATACCGAGGACAGCTGCATTAATAATTCACTAGCATTAATTATGACACGGCCTGTATCTCAGTTTGGTGCCATTGCTGAGGGCATGTTAATGTGGCGATGTCTGTGAGGACCACCCCTTCCCCTCCATCCTCCCTTTCTCCCTTCGCAGGACCAGCCACTGCTACCAGCCATCCACAGCCACAGGGACCTAATTAACACAACATAAATGATGGGATGCTGATAAAGCAGTCACCAGTGCCATCACAGGGCTGCAAGTCTCTACACTGGCTTTCACTGTCCACACAGCAGACCGGCATGGCCGACTGTGTGCTTGGTAGAGTGAGTATGTTTTGCTTGCTTGCAGAGATGTGGGAAAAAGCTGCGTGTGTGTGTATTTGTGTGGAGCCAATGCCACCTTAGTAACAGTATGAATTACCCACACCAGGCAGATCACTGAGGTTGTGGTAATTACTGCTCCACACATTGTAATAAATTCACGCAGACCCGCCCTTCTTACATCTTCAGTATTATTATTATTATAGATTTTAGGCATTCATTTTTAATGAAGAATAAGGAAAGCAGCAGTCCCTTTTGAATGAATTATACGGATGGCACAAAAATATGTTTTTTTCTTGGGATCTGAACCACTTGTTTTTTAAAGGAATAGTTTGACATTTTGGTAAATTAGCTCATAGAGGGTTTGATGAGAAGATCAATGCCAGTTTCATGTCTGTCCATCACGTCTGTTTTTTACACCACTTTTTTTATGGATCAAACAAACAAAATATGACGTGAGATTGCAAAATCATGTACTATAAATACACATTTAAAGGCCATCTGCACAATCACATCATAAACCCAGAGCAGAACAGTGTAATATGTAATATTAAAGGGTAGGCTCACAATTTTTTCTTCCCACATTTTTTTTGTTTCGACAACAATTCTTAATTGCTGTAATTGTCTCTCCTGCCCAAACTGGCCATATGAGCATTTTTTAAGATAGACTTGATTAAAAATTAAAATAACTTGCCCTTTAAAAGTCTCTATAACCTATTGAAACACATTTATATTTACACAAAATAACACATTTCAACACAAATTCCCCACCCGTTTGGCTTGTCAGCCTTTATTAACCAGGTGGCTTTCCGGGCAGATGTCAGACCTGTGTGGAATGTTCACAATAGATGTGAAAGGATAAACACAATCTAATATTCAACTCACACAATTTATTTTTCTTATTTGCCTCTATGGAAAATACCAAGGTTGGCTGCTTTGGGTTTAAGGGGGAAAATAAAAAAAAAGTAAGGAAAAACATGCAGTATGGTATCCAGTCCAGAAGAGTATTAGAGTTTTTATTTATTTTCCCCCTGTATTCTGCTCAATGCAACACACTAGTAATGGAAAGTGGAAGTAATATTCTTTGATTTAAATGGACAGTGAATATCTGTGTTTGTGTACATACAGACACTCACCTATTCAGACAGAAGCTGCCTGGACTCCTGGACAGGGAACAAAGTTGACTCTCAAACCCTTTATTGCGACAATAGAGAGGCCCTCAGCTAATATAAACTCCCCATCAAACACAGCTATCCACACAGGAAACACAGTGGCAGTGTACCTTTGTGGGTTTATTGCACACACAGGCTGAAGCCGTGCTATTGTAGGTAATTTCCTTACTTTTGAACATGTAATATAGAAAGTACAAAAAGATATCCCTTGTGATATGTTTGCACAAGTGTTTGTATCCTCACAGTCCTCTTTTCCAAGTGTCCTTTTGGTGCTGCTTCAACTTGACCCTCCAAAAACAAAAGGCCATTTCATCCACAAAAATATATTAATGTTGCATGACAAAGCCAACAAGTAAGGGAAGCGAAGTGAAATTCACAGTAAAATCAGAATGGCCCAAAGAGCTTCTGTGCCCTCCCTTGAAAATACTTCTAAATTGATGTTGAGCAGTGCAGGTCCAAAGGAAACATATTAGATTATTGCATTGCACTGCAGGTTAAAAATCCCCTACAAAGGAAGAAATGGGATTCACTGACCGGTAAAATGATGTCTCAAGAAAGTGATTTTTTCCCCCCCTAGAGCCACTGCGCTCCTCAGTTAAACCTGTGTCATGCACATTTCATGTCTGTCAGGCCAGTAAGAATTCAGTTTTGGATATAAACACTGAGGGATTGGACCAATAATGTGTTTTAAATATTGTAGAAAACTATAGTCAGTAGTGTCTTGAGAAGTGGATGACGACAGAGGAGTTGTCTCCCTTTGTCTCTCAAGTGTATAGTACAAATTTATTGAAGTGCACAGCCTTGCATACAGAGTCAAGGAGCTGAGGAAATACTGAGAAAAAAGATCATTAGAATAGACTTGATGTACGCTTAGTGGCCACTGTATTAGGTGCACTTGTGCAGTCTAAAGCAATCAGATTAAACTGTTCTGTCATAACATCTATCTTTACACAGCTCATGAAACTGAGGTCATATTTAAAGGTTCTGTTGTACTGGACTGCATTACACACAGTCATTTTTGTGCTCCCTATTTATGTACATGAGGGGGGTATTTTGAAAATGCAAACACTTTGTAATACATTATAATAGATGTATGGTAACAAATTATTAAAAGAAAAAGGTAAAAGGTAAAATTTGATATTTCTGGCTGAAGCTGCTCATGTACAACAGCTCACAGCTCTGCACACACAGACACATGTGGCAGCTTCACAGTCCTACCAAGGATGTCGGCAGCTTTCCCAGAATCCAGTGTGCCTGGGGCCTCAGGTGAACCATGAGTGCTCCCTATCAGTGACAACAGGGAGCCAATCGAGGAGGGCGCTTAAAGGCTGACTCTTTGGTGAGAATGACAGTGAGTTGCGCCTTTGAAGTAGCTGAGACCCCACACAGACAATGTGATGAGAAGATTTGGTTTAAGTACTACACTTTGCTCTCACATATCCAAAAAAAAAACAATAACTAGCTGTATGAAAATATTGCATCAATGCTCTTTTTCACTGTACATTCACTGTATTGTATATTGAGATCAGCCTGGTTCCAGATGTCTGAATTGCCGTGCACATCTCTGATTTTCTAAATCATATTTGAGCTGGAAAGCGGTATTGTCATTAAAAATCTCTTTTCAAGCATGTCCTTGCCAAGAAAGGCAATGAGTTACAGGCAAACCACAATATATGCCACAAAATCAAAATAAAACAAAAGCATGATTATTAAACCATCATTAAAATTTCTCATTAAATTTTATCCTCAAAACAACCTTAATGGCCCCTTTTAAACAACCCTAGAGATGTCAACAGCTATTAAAATAACTTTTTGAATGAAGCGCGCCTTTGTATGGAGGATTAAGAAAAGTACTGTCATCTTCCTGTGTGTGAGCCAGAAAAACAGTGACACTATTTTAAGACATGATGACAATCATACACAAATCATTAAACATGCAGCATACTGCACCACAATGAAGCCGAGCCAACAAGGCTTGCAGTATTTCTTGAATGATTAGTTGCAATTTCTGATGTTGCATGTTTTTCGGAGCCTTGAACAATACCATAATAATACTGAAAAAAGTCTGCATGAGTGTTGGGAGTAGGCCTGGGAGTATATGGAGAGAAAAAATAGAGTAGACAGCCAGGCAGTGGTCGATAAGCTAAGACAAGATGAGAATGGAAGTCTGGAGCCATCCGTTAACCTCCAGCAATTGAGGAGACAAACCTCAGCCATAGTTAACGTAGACATGTTGGGGACCAGCAAAGAGAGGCAGTGGACTTAAACAACACTAAGGGCATGATAGCTAGTTGTGAGAAATAAAGTGAATGAAACAGTGGGCTAATGAGCCATGAAAAGATGGAACCCACTGGCACCAACACCTCTGCCAAAAAAAGAAGCAAGTAAATAAAGTGAGGGGGAAAAAAAACAAAACAAACAAAGGCTATTCCAGCAGCTCTTGGCTCTTGAGGAGAATCAGGCAGTGCTCAGGTAGCCTTGTTCTCTGTTTATCCGAGAACAACAGAGAAATCGGCTGAGGTGTGTTCCTCCAGGTGCATTGTGGGCATTGCCCACGGATGCGCTGTTTGATTTGCGCTCGGCCTTGCTGTTGTGCTTGTCTGTGGGCTCTTGACATGTGCACTGCCGCATGAATAATTGAGGCCTCGCACGCAGTCAGGGTCCAGCAAGCACTGCTTGCTCTCTCTCTTTCGCTTTCCCTCAGTCCTCCTTTTCCTTTCTCCCCCTCTCTCAACCTGCCCTAAGTCTCTTTGTCTCACTTTCCTTTCAACTGCTAGTCCTTGACAGACTCGAAGATGTTGCGACGCTGTAGTTTCAGATGATGTTATAACTGAGCCAAATTGGGCTTTGTCACCCAATGTTTCTATTTTCCAGTTCATGCCCTTGAAAATCCAGTCACATTTTTGATGTAGTTGGCCTGGGAGAGCCCCTCAATTTAAGTAATAGCTGTGTGTACTGAATCTGTGACACTTATTGAAAAAAAAAGATGGATATTGGAGATAGATGGTAAAATATTAGGTCTAGCTTTTCAATCTTAGAAACAATTATTACAAGTATTTGAGATGCAGCTTTTTGATAAAAAAAATATTAAAGCAATTCATCTGGAGTCCATAAGTCCCCACAAATTATGTCCTTGGCCTTGTTTCATCCATTTTTTCTGCTTTGACTGATACATGCTTGGCAGGTGCTCCTGTCAAGTCCAAACTAGAGGTCTGAGCGGGAGTGTGAGATAAAGAAAAAAAAGCCGTACCTGGGTCAGACTGTTGATGAAGACATGCTAAATCAATGAGAAAAGACTGGAGGAGATGAGAATATATGAGTGGTCTGTCTGTCTGTATCTCCCTCCCACTCTCTTTCTCTCTCCCCTCGCTTTCTGCCTCATACTCAGGCCAGTACAGTTATCAGCCCCAGCAGATAAACAAGTCTGGCTGCTAGATATAACTCCAATATGTGAAACTCAATCATAACTCCTGAAACCGGCTGGGAATATGAAGGGAGGAAAGAGGAAAATGAAAGCTGCCATGCCCACAGGGCAAAACCCAAGGTCCCTTTTGGCAAAGTGAAGCTCCCTCTCTTCCCTCTTTTCTATCACTTATTTATCTTAGAAAGTAAAAAAAAAAAAATCACCATGCAGACTTTTTTCTAACCCCCCTTTAAATTTTTTGTGAACATGCTCTCACTAGTTTTTATAGTATATAGCAAAGATGATGTGCTTGGTGTCTTCATTCTTGGGTTCAGGACACTGATAGCTGTAGGGTACACATTTCTGAAGTCTTCTTCACTCTCCATCTTTTGCCAGTAGGATCTCTGTGATTTCCACTTGTCAGTGAGGGCCAGTCATGCAGAGGGGATGGGACCTATGCATCAGAGGGAAAGAGAAAACTTAAAGGGAGAAAGGAAAAAAAAAAAACAAGTGTGTGTGTGTTGAAAGGGGGGACTAGCTTTGACTGGACTCACTCATGCTTTGACATTGACGGCCCTGGGAGAGGAGAATAGGACCAGTTACCCCAGAGGACCGTAGAGAGGGAGAGAGGGAGGGAGAAAGAGGAGGGGGTGAACTGCCAGAGGCTGCTCTCGGCTTTGAAGCGGGGACTAGAAAGGGCTGAGGGCACTGTTAGCCCCCTTGAAGTGGTTTCAGCACTTGTCACTCTTTCGGGCATCGCCTAGAGCTGTGGACAGCTCTGCTCTTTCAGGATGAGGTCCCACAATGGACTCTGCAGCACTGATGCTCACCTTGATGTGGTGACTTGGATCAATAGTCAGACCAGTGAGCCACTGGCACCAGCATGTTGTGATGTTAAAAAGTAGCTGAAGTGCTTCTCAATGCCTGTGCGCCGGGCAAGTGAGAGGAAGCGGTTCCTGTCAAGATCATCTCAGCAGCACGCTGCAGGATACAAAGTACTGGAGAGCCACAATGGATCGAGCCATATAAAGCTGCTGTGTAAATGGATGAAGTGGGAGAAATGAAAACAAAACACATTTAAGTAACTTTAAGTCACATTTGTATATTTTGTGCGGTAGAATAAATCAGTTGTTGCCCTTACTGCACACTTGTTAAAAGTCAAAATTTACACGATATATATATAATTAATCCTTAAACCTGCTCTAACAGATTCGTGGCCACTTGGAGGCAGCAGAAATGGACCGAATACACTCTGACATATTATCACCTTATGAAGTTGTTATGGCAAGCATGTTATGTCCACATCTAGTAGATAAGGATTAATAAAGTGCATACAATCTCTCATTGAGCATTTCTTTCTTCTCACCGGTGTTAGAAATAAACTATATATCCAGGATTATTTTTCCATATCCAAAGACAAATTGGCAGCCACTTTGGCACTTCATGATTTTAGTTGTGTAACAATTGTGTTGAGAGCAAACAAAAAAAAAACTACAGCTCCCATAAACATTTACCACCAGCAGGTTTCATCCAAATCCTTAATATTCACCAACTCTCTCTTCTGAAGTGATTTTTACAACTTTTTATCTGTAATTCTTGTCCAAAAACTATCCTGCTGTTATTACTGGCATATCTGAACTGGCTGCAGCCTCATGAACTTGTTTAATTTGTTAAACCATGACGTTTAACCTGTCTGGGGTCTATGGTAGAAAACAACTGAAATACATGCAAACCCTCACTTGCATCGTGTGATCTATTGTTAATTTGAAAATATTGATAACATGCAGCTTTATATATGTATTATTGCTGTGATGCATATTTCACACTTTTGTGGACAATCTTATTTATCACATATTTCTGTCTGTAAAAACCAGTATCTTTGCTTTAGTAGCCCAGCTCAATAAATAGCCTGAGATAGCCCTGCTCCCAACGTACCCACTAAGTACTATTAGTATTTACTGCCTGTGTTTCCACTGGCCCCTCTTTCGGCCCCTCCTCTCCCCAAAGATAGATTACATCCAAGACAGCCTATGACCGATGGATATGGGGCACAATGCCTGAGCCTTTGGAGAAATATGTGCTTATGAAATCATAAATATTATCTCAAACACTAATTAGCATTAAGAGCACCGGTGATTTTATTTATCAACTTTAGCCACAATTAATAACCACAGCCTTGAGAAGAGCACGAGGCAGATAGGCAGGACATGTTTGCCGCGTCAAGGCCGTAAACCCATTACACACATAGACTGATTGAGGCAGCCCCACTGGGGGAATAAGTAATTGTGCCTGAGAAATTTTAATTGCCCTGAAACGCATTCTAAATTACACTACCTTGTTTTCAGACAGAAGTAACATGGCTGAAGGGCTGGGATAATGGTGAAGTGTCGTGGGTCCAGTAATGGGTTGCTAAACACCAGACGACCTTGCTTTTTGATTTTACCCTGTGCTTCTTACAAAGTCTACAATGAGGGTTCGATGATGAGGTGTGGAGGTTGAGTGCTAATGTTCAATGTGCAATTTTACACACTTTTTTTTAAAAAGTAAAGCAATAGTTTGACAATTTGATAAATTTGCTTTCTTGCCAAAAGCTAGATTTGAAGATTGACGCTGTTGTCATGTCTGCCCGGTAGAATGCCTTAAACCTGCATTCGTTTTAATGGCCAGTAGGGGGCGACTCCACTACTTACAAAAAAGTCCAATTTTTTTAGAAGTCTATGAGAAAATGATCCTAATCCTCACTTTATTTTATTACATCAGCAGTCACTTGCCTAATGAGTCACTAGTTTCAAGTCTTCTTCAATAAAGCATGATGTTCATTTATTAGAATATGGTCCAATTTAGACTAAAATAGATCATAAAATAAGATATGCTTTAGGACAGGACTACTTTGAGACCAATCAGAACCAATCTTTGTGGGATGAACGTCACCTTTGGCTCCAAAACAAAGATGCTTATGGTCATTAAGCCAAGATGGTAATGCCTTTAAAGCCAAACTCAAGGCTTCAAGATAGCAGTCCACAAGCCAATGGGTGTGTGTGTGTGTGTGTGTGTGTGTTTTCTTTGCTTTTCTAAACTGTTTCTCCAATCTATTGCACACTTGGCAGATGTATGGCTGGGCACCCAAAGATGAGCTAACTGTGAAGTTGTTTGGGTATAAACTGTTAAAGATATAATTAAAAGAAAGAAAAAAAATAGCAGCCTCTGTATCTCAGATGTGTGTGCATCTCTCAAGAACTGTTCATCTGATCGACTTCACACTTGGTACATGTATGGCTGAGGACCGAAGGGAGAGGAGCGTTGAGTGTGAACTCGATTGGATGAGCGGTCGAGCAAACCGGCCTGCTCCAAACGGCCACATGTTCCAAACAGCCACACGCCCACAGCACACAAGCACTGCTATTGTTAAAGAAGTTAGAGGAATGATATTGTAAAATAGACAGATACAAGACTGGTATCCATCCTCTCATTTAACTCTTGGCCCTCTTCCCAAAATGCAACTATTCCTTTGACAGTAATCTGCAAACTACTCCATTGGAGCCATTAACACTCTCCATATTTGAGGTGCTGCACAGAACACGGTTGAATGAAGGAGATGGAGGGGATGAGTTAAGCACAGTTCAAGGATGAAGGGGGTGAGATATCCAGGGGATACGGGGCTGGTGCTGGTGGGGCTACAGGCGGCTAGTGGTCTCATTGCTAATTATCTTTATTGTGCTTCCCTGGCAGTTTTTTTCTGTGCAGGGCCTGTCACTGGCTCTTGTGTGGGAAGCTCTCTAGAGCCCTCCTTAGTGGCCCCCGGCTAATAACCGCCAAAGGATTCACTACGAGGTCACAAGCCTCGGCTCTGTCGCATTTTAATCCCTGTTGGATTCATCGCACAGCCAGGAATATGTGAACAAAGATCGATGCTGCTGTCTCTGCTACATGCTTTACAAGCAGTAATTTGTAGCTCAAAGGCTTTTTGGGAGTTTGTGGAGGCTCACACTGGAAGATGGACATCCAAAATGCACACTCTAGATATGCCTTAGGCCTGCAGAGGTCCTGCCTGAGAGCAAAGCAGAGAAAGCAGAGATCTAGATTGGGAGAAAAGTCAGGCCCCAAAGGTGAGCCTCTACCTCACCTGCTTCACAGGCAGAACCTCCCAGTCTCTGATTCTCGCCCTCGTTGTGGGGGGGCTTAGACAAATCCTCTCTCTTAAAGAGTGAAGTGACCACTGGGCAAAAAACAAAAAGCTCTGACAGCTCTTACGCTGCAGGACGTGGTAGCTAGATGTTGTTTTTCTTTTGCAATCCATGACAAGCACTGTGTTGAATTACTTTTCATTCAAATGCTCACATGCACGCTCTTTGTCTGGTATTCACAGCGGAGTGCTCAGAGAGATTTTTGATGATTTATGTTTCTCTGAGATCTCCGAACCCTGTTTTGACCCTGTGGTTGTTGCTGGGGTTTGCATCACCTCCAAATATTTTTGTGAAATTCAAGAGGGGAAACCTATCAGATGGATGAAGATTGGACTGATGTGTTTGCAGAAAATCAGTAAACAACATTAATTTCATATGAATTAATAAGAAAGTAGGAAGTGGCAATTCTCACAAGGGCTTTTTTTTTTAAGTGATACCCTCATCAAGATGATAAACTTTTGTGGTAAAAGTAGGATATTAATCAAAGTTTTGAGCTGATGACTCAAAGTCATTTGACAGTTACGGCTCCTCCATGCCTTTTTTTTTTTTCATAAAATATATTTTGTGAAAGATGTTCTGAGTAATTTGTCATTCTCTAGTTTCTGAGAGACCTTATTCAGGCTGCGTGCAGAGCTGACATGCACTGATAGGGGAGATAGCCTGCCAACTCTGGAGCAGAGACCTCTCTACTGTACACTTCTGCAGAATTAACACAGGAGCCAGTTGATCTTTGTCGCTTCAGGGGAAAACAGACACCACAAGTAAGGCCAGATATCGTTTGAAAGCACCCTGAGATCATACACTGTCTTTAACATCAAAAAAGTGTCCACATTGATATTCTTAATGGGTTTAACTTGGATCAAGTATTCAAATCTTCCCCCAATGCCTCTCTGGCAAGTGAATCCAGAACACACAAATGATCATAGCTAAATGTTATCACTCCTCTAAATCCTCAGTCAGTTTTTCAGTGCAATCTGTCCTCTGAAAGTTGATCCAAATTTTCAATAGTTAATTGGACTATTGAGAGTCAATAGAAATCCAGATTGTTGCGAGCTTGTTTTCTCGCTGGACTAATCTAAATGATGTCTTGAAATGTACTGCCAGTGAGAATATTTCATTGATCGCAATCTGTCCCAAACACTCTCTGTTTCAACACACTGTTTCAACTTTAATCTTTGCTGACATAATGTCTCAAAACTGTAGTTAGCACTTGTGGTTTAACTGAATCTAAGTCACAAGTATAAAATATGGTGCATTTATATGAATGAATGTGTCTTTAATTTGCTGATTAGGGCAATTTCTTATTCCTTTTATCACTCAACATCACACATCGCACCGTATATAGCACATAAGAATTTGGGTTTGAAATATTACATCATTAATATTTTCATTTGCTGATTGGCAAATTCAATGTGAAGCAGAGAGCTTTGCAAAATGGTGGTGAATCAGTGAGGAATTGGTCTAAGAAATGAGCAACGCAGCCGCCTGCTGTGAACTGTCAAATCATCCAGTTTGCTTGACTTTTTGAAGATCCTGCCACATGTGGTCTGCTTTTTGAGTCCAATAAAGAGGGAGTCCTGCTAAAGCTCTGTGGGGCACCCACTTTGATACCCAACCCAACATGGCTTACTGTGACAACACGTCACAGGGGGTCTCTGTGAAGCTAATCTCTAATAAGGGATGAAACGCTGCTCCTGACGAAGCGGCTGAATGCCAGGTTGATCTTTACTGAACTGCTTTAAGATTGAATGCTAATGATGATGTCTTAAGATGGGTGAAGCAGAAGCGTTAATGATGGATCTCGGATCCCCTCCTTCACACTGAGATTTTGCATATTATCATCGTCTTATTTATTTTACATTTTCTATTCTATAAAACACTTAACTCATTCTTGCATGAAAAAAACAAACATGACATACTGTCATATTTATCAGAAGTTTTCTCAATATACCATTTATTTATTTATATGATTTATTGTTTGCAAAAAACAGAAACAAGTTGAACATTTTCCTAAAAGTGATGTAATGTTGGCTTATTTATCACTTTGAGTGACTAGTGTTTAAGTTGATGACGGTGTTACGTCCCTTACGTAACGTCAGTCAAGCTGAAGCTGACGCCCCCTGTTTGATTAGCGTGAGATGACGTCCTTCAGATGCAACAAGCATTTTACCTGGAACTTCATGAAAATAAGTTTTGTTCTTCGTCAGGTGGACTTTGTTGGGGCACTTGAGAGATGGGGGCAGCTTTGGACCTCTGGCGGGGAGCTGAGGTTATTTTCTCTGCAGCAGGTAAGCTCACCTGTGACGTCCTGTGCAGCCAGTTATGGCAACATAAGCTAGCTAGCTAGCTAATGCTCACCAAACGTCAGCAAAACCACTTACTAACTTAACTAATTTGAAAGACACTTAACACTGCTTTCTTTGCGCCTCGCTGACATTCCCTCTCATCCTATAATAACCAGATTTTATTTGTAGGCTAACAAGTGGTGATCTTGAAATGTGTTGTTGCCTATGATAACTTTACTGGTAGATTGACTGTCATATTCAGTTTTTGTTGAAACTGTTTTGCAGAGGTGTTTATTCAACTATATGATCAATTTGTTTGTCTCAAGCGTTTGTCAAATCTGAATATATATATCCAGCCTTCACTCATATGCTTCAATGCAGCATATGACAAATTAGATTTTTTTTATGATATGGACATCAAGTATTAATCTAGTATGTGAGGAATTAATACAAATAATTATGCACTTAAAAAAAAACAAATGCATGCTCTCCATAGACTTTTATATTTATCTTAAGTGGTTTCAGAAACTGTACTGGTCAGGACCACCACAAGGGCTCGCAAGATAAATCTGAGAATATTAATAAGATGGAAAACTGGAAATACTTTGTGTTTTCTGTAATCTTTGCCTTTTCTAGTGTGGAATTCAAAATATTAGCCCTGTATGCCTCACACAGCCACATTGTTTCAAATAAAACAATGTGGGGAGCGAACGCTGCTCCGATCCCGCAGTCATACACAACCTGTGAAGAAGAAGGGATGAGTGGTTTTCTTTTAACGGTCACATGGTTAAAAGGCTCAGCGCTTAATAGGCTGCTTATATTGAAACACTTTATTACTGAATGTCAGTGCTGATCTCTAATGATCTCTCTACCTGCTGAGCAAAGAATAGTTTATGTGATTAGACTTTTTTCACTTTTCATAGCTGGAAAAGCCCAGGTGTAGATAATAACCTTAATGATGGCTGCATTCCATTTAGGTGAGACTGTTCCAGGGTCCTGGTGTTGTGCGTGTGCTGCTTCACTGTAGCTGTTTACTGGGACACTTGCATAGAACAGAGCCATCATTAGTGATCATTAATGATATTAGTTACGCCTGTGCTTTACCTGCTGTTATGTAGCATACTGATATCTGCATGCATGGTCTGAAATTAACTTTTTCCCCCGTCTGTCTCTGTGGCAGCAGGTTTTTTTTTTTTTTTTTTTTTTCCAACCACAATTTGCCACTTCTGGAGTCTTTGTGCTAAACAAAGGAATAACTTTTAGATCATCTAGACATCATTTAATATACTGAATTTGAATGCCTGTTTCAGTCCACTACAGTTGTGATTACAAGGAGGAATAGTGGGTGGTGCCAATTTTCCAGTCAGCAAACCATCATAACAGGAAAAAGGCGCCAATCGAACTTCAACTATTGACAAACAAAGTATAAAACATGACAGAAATATGACATTTCTATCAGTTTTATGCATTAGTTTGAGGAACTTTACTGCCCCCTCACTGCTTCACACAGATCCGATGTTTTGGAAAACCCTCCTGTTGTAGCTAGCTAACCAATCAAGCTATCAGATGCAATTAATACATGCAGAAGCTAGCGCTGATATGTCAATGAGTGGGAATGTAATAATGTGAGCGCGCGTCTTTTAATTGATGGTTAATGGTGAGAATTTGTCACACAAAACTAATAAGGTTCCGCAGCCAATAGCGAGGCTTTTATGTTGCTGATGAGAGTGACTTTCAAATGTGTAGCGCTATCCAACTAAATGTGTCTTTGTGTTGCGCCCCCACCGCCAACAATTTACCCACATTTGGTGGGTTGCTGGGGCTTATTTCAGACCCCTGCACACAGGGGTCTGAAATATATTCTCAGTGTTTAATTTGTTTAACAAATAAGCTGGCAGTTCATGCTCACTGTCTTTTTTTTACCTTAAACCAGAGCGAAAAAAAGAGGGTGAAAAAAAAGAAAGGAAAACAATGTCTTTGCATGACAACTTCTTTTATGTTTAGCTGAAATGAGGACCAAATAGACAATAAACGCTGCTGATGATCTCGCTGTCAGAGCCTGCCATTTCATATGTAACAGATCAAATTATGAGAGACCTTGCAGTGCAGTGCCGGGGCTCAGCATGGGATTAGGGGGCAACTATCTCAAGGCTGTGCTTCTCAGATAACCGCACCTAAAGCAACCTTTTCTCAAACACACAATTACCCGTCTGCTCCCTCCCCCAATCCCCTTCACCACCTCCCTTTTGAATTTCATCAGGGGCTTAATTAGTATACAAATAAAACTTCCCTTATCTCCCTCTCGCCCTAATTGGCCTGTCTTTAGTTATGCCTGGTGAGTGTGTGCTAGTGTGTGAGAGAGCTGGGGCCCCTGTAATTAGGGTGACCGTGTTCACCTTTCCTCTCAGACGCATGGGTGCTCAGGCAGCCCATGGGGAAGGTGGGGCTCTACATTGTGCTGTATGCTCACATGGATGTGTATATATATGTGTGTGTGTGTGTGTTTGTGAGTTTGAGTGAGTGTTTGGGGTACGTGTGTCTGTATGGGGGTGTTGGGCGGTGGAGGAGGGGAGGTTGGGGGTATGCTCAGGATTATTGCTCTGCAATCATTCTTGGACGGTCCCAGTGGTGTTCTCATGAGCCAGGAGAGCTTTGGGTGCTGCTGGTTCCCACTGAATGGAAGGGGCATCTTACTTTTTCATCCTCTCTCTTCTCTCTGTTCCCTGCCCCCACCCCCCACCCCCCTCCACAACTAAAGTGTTTATCGATTATCTCGTCCCGCTCTTCAACAACTTAATATTGGGTGACAGTGCGCTGTGTTCTCACCGTAATTAGAGTTCAGCTCTGAGGTGGGGGTGCAGGGTTGCGGGGGGCAATTAGAACCCTTTGTTATTAAACTTGATTCATCTTCCTCCTGCCCCGCTCTACTCTGGTCTCCGCTGCTCTCGGATGCTTACCAAGGGTATCGGGCCATCCAGCCTCCTGAAATTGGCTAACCCACAAATTATCATGTTTGCTGCTAGACTTCCCCCATTTGCCCCCTCCCAACCAACCCTGAACCCTTCCTCCCAGGTCTGTTCTCCTCACGATGCCAATAACACACAGTAATAACTGTAAAGATCCCCAGTCAAATCCACTCAGATGCCTGGACTTAGAATCACAACTGAAGTCCTCATGAGCCACTGAGAATACATCCTTTACTATAGGACTGCACACATCGTTTGATGAAAGTGTTTAATGTCTGATCGTGGTATTTATTTCCATACAGTTTTTATATGGAGTCTAATTATGAGTCCAGATTAATTTTAAACCCTTCAGTTGCAGATGCTGTAATTTTTACATCTGCCCAGGGGTTTGTGTTTTGTAGTTCAGCTGGTTTGTTAATGGGGTACTGGAAAAATCTATGTACGCACATCAATGAAATTTTGAGGAAGGTTTGGCCATGAGCTGGGGAAGAAGTGATTTGGATTTTTAGTGGAAATCCAGATCCGAATACAGATCCAAGAATTTTGCTGAAGGTCTTATTAACATTGCAGGATGGACATTTTGTAACATTTACTTTTATTTTACCACGAACAAGATCATTTTATTGAATAGTGTACCTGATTGTTGTTAACGTTATTATTATTATTGTTATTATAAAACTGAGACCAGTGTATGCCAGGCTTAGTTTTGGTTTAGAGAAAGGTCAGAGCTGACATCATTTCTGCCTGCAACTTCTGTGTGCATAATTAATTAGAAATCGGTACAAAAAAAGAAAAGGTACAATTAAAGTGACGCTGAAAGTAGTGCTACCTTTTGTCATCAGTCATAACTTAAACTGATTAATTTCTTGTGGGCACAGTTATCTACACTGCTGAGGATTTTAATTATAAATAAGTTTTGTGCTTGGCAAATCTTTTTTTAAGTATTTGTTTTAGTTTTCCTAAAAGGGCCATATAGTCACTAGCCTTAACAGTTTGTTGTTCAGATAAACTCGTGAGAAATATTGCTTCCATGAAAGTGTCATGAGTAATTATAGAGTCGGTTAAGATTAATAATAGCAATGCTTTCGTAAATACAACACTAATTCTACGTGCTTAATGTCTTAACAATTCCTAATTCTGTCAAACAGATTGTTAATTGCTTTGAACAGTAAAGAGGACAAACCACACCATAAAAAAGAGAGGCTATCGCCCCCCACCCCCCACCCCAATGGGGGATGCTAATTCCCCATAGAACAGTTAAAATGACTAACCTTTTTATTATGAAAACCACTTTGAACTTTGGATGTCAGACATAATGTCACGTCAGATAATAGAGCACAGACAAACAAATGGCTCACAAAGAATAGAAAGAAAAATAGGCAAAAATAGATAAAACGTTTATACACAATAAGGATACTTGGTAATTATTAAGATAACCAGCCAGTATTGTCCATAAAGAGTTTAATTGGATGCCAGACTTTTACTAATGAAGTTGGCTTTTTGTGTAAATAATAGCTCAACTCTTCCAAGTGTAATTCATTACTCGCTTCTCTAAGCCACATTTCAAAGATGGGCACCGATGCCCCTTTCCACTTCTGAAGTTTAGCTTTTTTTTTTTCGCTTATGTCATACATAATGAAACTGGCTTTGATAGGTATTTATCGGCCTTACTCGATGTGGCACCCAGAGTGACTATCAATGGATCTGGCTTCACAGTGGCAGCTAAAGCTTCTGACAGAAATTCAGATATATTCTTCCGACTTTGTTTAATGAAGTGTATGGATGACCTTGAATTGGATTAATGTATGTCTAACATTTATAAAGAATTCATTAATATTATAATAATATGATATATAAGACAGCTGGACTTCCTGTTATTTTGTTAAAGGATTTCCTTTCCCACATCTCTCTGATGTTGTTTGTGCTTATATTGTCTGTCATTGCCATTGTCAGGTAATAAAAGGAGATCACGCTTTGATCCGTTCGGTTGTGTTGGTTGATAACATATTTGATTGTGGAAGTGCCTTGTAGTAACATCCCTGATTTGCAGAAAATGGGTCATACTTGCGTTTGATTTGAGTAAATCACCCCAAAATGTTATCCATGTATAAATCCTGTATGGTGAGTAGATCTGTCTGTTTCCACTAATTGAATATCCTGTCTTGTAGACCAGGAAGAAATGGTCTGTATTTCGTTTAGTGCCCCTCTAGTCATTTTGAATACTCAAAGCGCTTTTACATTACATCCTCATTCATTCATCATTTCACACACAGAAGTTATGGTTCAGCAGCAAGTTAGGGTTCAGTGTCTTCGACATGCTGACTTAGAGGAGCCGGGGTCCAAGGATTAGGGGAGCCGGGCACCGCCTACCTTCCGATTGATGGACAACCCCCTCTACCTCTGAGCCACAGCCGTCCAATGTGCGGTTATTATGTTCAAGTAAGTGTCAGGAACATAAATATCTGTTTCCATATTTCGTGTTGAAAATCACACTATTTCCAATGTATGGCTATTAAGCAATGCACTTAGAAATGTCTCTTTACTTGATGCTGGTTCTTTCCTGGCAAATCTTTTAATCAAACAGCTTTTAAGGTCTATTATTTACAAAATAATGCAACTAACTTATTTTTAATGCGACATCATCTTCGCTTAAGCAAACAGTTTACCATTTGAGTCATGCTCATATAAAATTGCCGCTGTTGCATTAGGAAATGAGGAAATGGTGCTAATGTGTCACTGTGAGCAACAATTAAGCGAAGAGTGAACTTCCATCCACCACCACCAGTAAAACTGTCAACTTTGTCTTCTCTATTCCTTCGCTGCACCAAACATTGTTAGTTTGAAGAGATGATGTGAGTTGACAATACTCTCCCTCCACTCCGGCCGCCTCCCCAACCCCTTATCCCCACCCTGCCGCCCATTCTTTGTCTCCGCCAGAGTCTCCAGGAGCTTGATACGGAGCTTATGGGGAAAAGGAGGAAGATCAATCCTGGTGTCAGCAGCTCAGCGCACATCTCTCCCAGTAACGGCAGGACAAGTGTCAGCTGGAGGAGAGGCAGCCGCCATGCAGAGAGAGAGAGTGAGCAAGAGAGAGAGAGAGTGAGAGGGAGAGAGAGAGTGAGTGAACGAGGGGGGGAGGTGGGTTGAGGGGATGGTGGTGGTGGTGGAGGGGGGGAAGGATGAGAAAGAGAGCCCTCTGCATGGCAGCCAAGCGAGTGAGCAAGCGAGCGGCCCAGCCCAAGGGAGTGCACCTCCAGTAGACAAAAGATCAATTCTCTCCATTTCACTCTCAGCTCCTGATAACAAGCAAAAGTTCAGCAAGCCCAGGAGCTGTCTTGCCTTTGAAATGTGCATTCTGGTGTGCTACACACATGCAGTTGCACAGTTACACTCTTATACAAGTGGCATACACACAAACACAATCACACTCTCACATTTAAATTCAGAGACCCGGTGGTTTTAGGGGTGATTAAAAATAACTGTGTTATACATGTGTTTTCTAGACATGTGAGACAATTAGGAGCAAAGTCCACGCTGGAACAACAATGTCCAAACAGATTTTCATTGGGTTTAATGAGTGCAGATAGGGTTTATTTCTTTGAAGTTCTGAAGTTGTTGTCATTGTTTCCTTGATGAAAGTACTTGTTCTTCAAGTTCGCCATCTGCAGCATCCAACAATTCAGATGTTACTAAATTTCTCCTCTGCAGTGAAAACACCATCCCTTAGTTTTAGCATTTGGTTCAAGATAATAAAACAGACGGCAAGAGAAAACGGCACTAGACAGGAAGCTGCTCCATTTGGTCAGAATCAAAACATAATTTGTGACAGTGTGCTGTGCCAAGGGTGTGTGGTTTGGATCGTGATTGCGGGTAACATTGTTATTGGCAAAGAGTTACAGTCAGTCAAACCAGAAACATGCATCTTGAAGAGCTTCATTTTGTTTTTCCTGCAGACACAAGGGTAATTGATAACATTCTCTTTTGGGGGGAGGGAATGGGGGTATGGAATATATTGTTTCCTTCCTGTTTGTGCTGGTACTCAAGTCACAGCACTTGTTTTTGTTAAAATTTTAAAGCGCTCCCTCAAAACCACATGTTTGTGGGTGAGCCCTAAGATGTTCTTCATTAAAAGTAACAACTTTTTCAAACGTTTAAATTACTGAAATAAATATGTGATGAGATGTCACGTTTATATGGGCCATTCTTTGTCAAACACTGACACACACTCTTTAAATACTATATTCCAAAGTCTGGGCATCTAAACCTTTTACACGTTCTCCCGCTCCCATAAAACTCACATTTATCTAGGTCACGTAAAAAAACTTCTCAAACACGTTGCCAAGGCTCTAGTACTTGAAAGTCAACAACCACATTTATTTCAAAAGTAGCTAAAGTTTGTTCCCTGTTTGGTATTACATGATGAGTCCTCATTATCTATTTAGATCGTTAATTTGTCTACAAAGATTTAGAAATCTCTGCTGAATTCCAGAGAGGCTGATGGTGTGTGACAGTTCTGTATCTGGTTTTCTTTAAGACAACCACAAACCGAGAGCAATTCTGCAGAGGTCAGAACCTTGCCACTTCTCATCAGAGTGAAACCGTGAAAGAGGGTCACTCTGTCGGTATCCAGGACAAGCACTGACCTCCTCTACCCCAGTGGGCTCTACACACAGGGCCTGTTGGCCTGCCGTTCAGCAAATGTTGATAGAGCTTGGAATCTGTGTTATTTACATCCCCCCTTACGGTCCTCCTTCTTTTGGAGTCCAAATGTCATAACAGTGTCTGTGTAATGTACCCAATGATTAGGTTTCTCTCAGGGACCTCGATCCACGGCCTCCAACAGATGGCCCACACCTCTTTGTGTATGCAGATTTATTCACTGGGAATGTTTACAGATACCGTCATTACATGGACATCCATTGTTAAATAGGCAGTAATTGCGGCAAAAGCTGTCATCCAGTCAGAGTTGTTTTTGTCATGTACTGGCTGAAAGGAACAACTTGCAGAGAGGGACAGCCAGTATCACACAATTGACCTTTTACATGATTTTCAATTACTGGAGAGAGGAGAGAAACGGAGGGGTCCCTGTAGTGCAGCTGTCTCTGCTGTCTTCTCTCCCGAACATCTGTCCATCGAACGTGGCATCGGCTCCTCTTTCTCCCCGTGAGGTCGCCTGCCCTGCCCAGGATGGGCAGGTGTGTGCTGGGCCAGGCCCCTCTGTCATTAAGCGGCCCAGCTGTGCTGTCACGTCTGGCATAGAGGCGGGTGTCATCCATGACCCTGTCTCAGCCCCCTCGGAGGGGCATACACAGACCTTGACAGGGCAGCTGAGGGTAAAGCCACGCATGGAATATCTATGAAGGACGACCATGCCGTCCCCTCCTCGCACCCTGGTGGGCGCCACCTCCGCATGCTTGCCTACCCTCCTGCCAAAGTGCAGGATGGGCCCTCATCAGCCGTGTCAGTCAATAAAAGGAGAGAACATCACACCTCCCCTCCTGCTGTGTCCTGTGTGTCTTTTCAAAGGAGAATTACACACTTGGAAAGAAGGACAGAGTGCTGGTAGACATTTTCACTGCTGCACTGAGGAAATAAAAAGTATATTCACTAATAACCAATTCGATTCGTTTTATGTGAAAATTAGCTACACAGTTTTTACATCCTAAAGAAAGAGAATTCTTAATAAATCAGGTCAAAACATTTGAAATTTTGGGTGAAAAACAGTTCACTATCACAGTAATGCTCTTATTTTTGTGTCAGTGTGTTCATTCTCCAAACTTACGCATTTCATTATGTGTGTTCTCATGGAAAACACTAATCATCAAGGTGGCAATAAAAAGACGCAAGCACTGCCACTGATGAACTGATACCACTTGGTGTTGCCTTGGAAACTGGCCCTCATTTTTGCAACCCAAGCATTCTTGACAGATTTCAATCAAGCTTTAATCAAGTGCTACGTCTGGTGCTGGTAGCATCTTTTCACAGATCGTCCACAGGAACAAGTAGGAAAAAAAAGACGTACCTTTAAACAGATGTGTGCTAACTAGTAATTTACAGTTTGGAGTTTTGGAAAAAAAAACTGTTATGTGCTCAGTAGCAGGAGTACTGTAGGATCATTTATCAGCATTTATTTCCCTGTAGACCACACCAAATTTGCCAGCAGCTCAGTACTTCATTATATATCATTACGAGTCAGCGCGGCGGCATGTATCATGTACTTCAAGTACCTGATTTTGCTGTGACAAACATGCTACTAATGACAGAGATACTGAAATGCCTCAAACCCCTCTCTTTATTCAGCTTCGACACGTGCAATGGAAGAAACCAGCACCTTGAGTGAGCGAGTGGTTTGACTTGGTCCTGGGAGCTGATGGCCCAGCAGGTCTGCCTGCATTTAAATGTAAGAACCTGTTTCACCCCTGGTCAATGTATTTATTTACTCCATATTTACTGAGTTGCTCATCCAGCCCACAGAATAACTTGATGGTAGATAAGCTGGGGAAGAAGACAGGTCTTCAGGGGAGAAAGGAAGAGAAATACAAGAGACTGGAAAACAGAGACTAGGATTGAGAGAGATGCTACTGACTAGGGGAAGAGACATTTATCTATTAATTGACCATCAGTGTTTTAGATCTAGTCTTGTAACAATAGATGCCTCACCGAGGCACAGAGGGACACTGTGATCATAGTTATGGTTCAAGCAGGAAAAGATGGAATCCAGTAACTGATGGTTGGAAAGCGAAAAAAGTGCATTTATTTATTTAGACAGGCCACATTGCATAGTTACAGCTGTGCCAAAAACTGATTCCATTTCTAAGCAAGGGTAATTTTGTGCAGAACAAGGGGCAAAATTGCTTTTTGTGTTCCTAATCTGGAAAGCAGACATGTTTTGTGTTGCATTATACGGTATTGAGACAATACTAGCAATGCATTTATAAAAACCAATTGGAAGCATTACCAAAAAGGAATGACGGTCCTTTTTACAGCATGTCACAATCCCACACGTGTTATGTAACCTTTTTGCCATGTGTCTTTTAAAAGAGTAAAGTACAAATGTTTTGCTATTTTGCAAAAACCAGTTGACATTATTATTAGAGAAATTCAGTCCCTTTCTCTGTATCCTGTAACTTCTGGTCTAGAATATATCTACATTTGCTTTTAAAACTTTTCTTTTTTTAATAGTTTACTCGCAATGTAAATTATGAAACATTTTCAAAAAAAGATAATATTATGCTCCACATTATTTCACCCTCAGATATTTCTGTGAGCTCTTCTAGTTGTTGTGGACACAGCAGAGAGGCAGAGAGGGGGAGACTCTTTCCACTCTGGTTTTCCAGAGTAGCCTGATCAAATTAAGGAAACATTTCCAAGGGCAAATACTGTGATCTAAAGTGAAATAAGTCAAATAAGAGTAACTGTTTTAGGATAGTGCATCTTCCCACTATGGTTGTGTCAAGGGGAAGCCATCTTAATCACTGCTGCGTGCAGGCCTATAGCAGGGATGATGAATGTAATCATTTTATTTATCTTATTTCGCTGTGGCTAGCCCGGCCATCTCCCAAGTACTGCTGTCAGTTGTCATGTCCTGCTTGTCTAATGTTTTGCTCTTCAGGGAAAGAACTCTTTGCCCTCCATATTCTAAAGATTTAATTAATTATGCTGTGGTTAGTCTGTCTCCTGATCTGATCTGCGATGGCAATCTAACGTTGAATAACTCAAGCGGATACAATTTTGCTTTACAGTGCAGGATATCCTTAAAATAAATAAATAACTGGAAAAAAAAAAGATCTCTATGATGGAGCTCTCCTCTGTCAAAAATCTCTCCGTTTATGACCTTTTGTTGCACAGTGTAATTTTGTGAAGGCATGAAAGGTATCGCTACACCTGCAGAAACTCTTGAATGTACTTAAGTTTACTGTCAGACATACAGGGCGACTAAAAGGGAAACTAAGCAAGAACTTATATACAGTACATTACTTTTGTTATTTTGAATCACTTTCTTCTTAAGCAGAACAATCCATAGTCAATAATGGAATAGCTCCATCTACACTACAACAGAAACTCTGTGATCAGATTAAAGTCTTATATCTAATGATGCACAGTGAAGCAGAAAAACACTTTAAATTTCTATTTCCAGTGGCCCTGCAAAGCTCTACAATTAAGATCACAAATACCATAGTCTTATATGTCATTCATCTCAAAAATCAAAACCCTCAGATGCACTTTTCTTCATCTAAAACCAAAATGCACACTGATTCTTCTTTTGACCAGCAAGAAATCAAGAATGTGATGTTTGTTTGGTCATTTTTGAGTTATTGGATTTTTCAGTGTCAGTAGTGCAATTCCCAGCCTCACCTACAGTGTACACACACATGTCTGGTGTTATTGGCAGCGCGCCTTCATCCACCGACACCTCCAGCGTCCCTGGTGGCCTTTGTCACAGAAGAAAGAGAATGATCAATATCCCAGTTAAACTAGACTTTCAAAGCTGATCGTAGGGCCTCGTTCTGGGGCCATCTTCTTTAATGAATTTTCTTTCATTCCACACAAGTTTTTAAACATCAAACAATAAATCGGCCAGGGCACAGTAAAATATTTAGATCTATTGACTGTGTTTGAAAAATGTAGAGGGCAAAAACTCTAGTGGTTTGATGCTGATACATTCTGAACACTTTAATCCACCCGAGTGTTTCCTTTTATCTGCCTGGGTTTCTCCAAAAGAGGGGAAAAGGGCCTCAAGAATGTTCTCAAAGATCCAGCAACTCTTTCTTAAAAGCTTCTTACCTTCAATTGCTCTTTTCTAACACTGTGATTCTCAATGTTCTTGGTACCAAGGCACACTTAAAAAAAAATACACCCAAGGCACACAAAATAATTGATCCTCAGTCAAATCTTTGAGCGATCGTTCACCTTAAATGACAATGGGTACAGGACCTGTTCCAGAGTAAAAAAAAAAAAGAAAAGAAAGTAAATGTTTGAATGTAAATTCTATAGTTCTGTTTAACGTTAATTTTCATGTTGTCTGTAAAATCCCACATGTGGATATATGGTGTGTAAAGCATGGCTGTGTGACATGACAAAAGTTGAGAACATCTGTTTTCTAGCATTGGCAGTTTATTGTAGTAGCATTGCATTTCATCAGCCCCCCCACCCCCAAAACAAGTCCCAAAACAAAGAGGTGATAAAAATTACATCTGTGGTAAGAAGCCACATTAGAGTTTGGGTAGAAATGGATTTTGCTAAAATATCTTTATTCTGCATCAAAGGCCCACAAACAAAGGAATCAGGGATGCTGGTGTAGAATTTTCTAGAATATCTTCTATCTTTCAATATTGATGGGTTGTTTTCAGCTGGTACAAGCCAGAGATCAAAAAGAGTGTCTGAAAATACGTTATGCTGTAGAAACATTTCATGAGACTCAGCGAGCTTGAACAGAACTACACTTCAGTCAGTGTGCTGTGTGTATTTAGTGCAGATCACAGGAATTTTTTTTTTTTCCACCCTACAAACACCTCTCTATAGGTTTAGCGAAAACCCTGTTTTGTTATTTTTGGTCAAAGTCACGTCAAGGTGAACATCAGCGCCTTGGTCTGACCCCTTGTAGAGCCACTCTTCCTAATGTACTAATAAATTTCACGGTGTGTATGCATATCTTTGCATGGCTGGTGTGTGCATGTGTGTGTGTGCTGGCGTGACAGCCTGGCCTTGACGTTAAACATCTGTTGGGTGATTCATTCGGCTACGGATGTGGAGTGACACCAAGGCACATCTGCCGAGGTGCAGACGATCCCTGCAACCTGCCCCTCGTAAGGCCCCAGCTTCACCACCCAAACCACTTTTCTGATGATTGCGTCATTTTCCCTCCTCTCCACCACTGCTAGTTCACAAAAGTGACATCCTGCTTTTCTCCCCAGTTGTGCACGCTGGAGAACAGCAGATGCATAGCCTTGGGGAGGTTTAGAAATGGCAAACACAATGAAACTCAAGAACCTGGGAAAAAAAAGCTATCCCAGACAAACCTCATTTTGTCCTCTTCTGCCATGGTAGAATTAATATGATGCTTTAGATATGCCATGGTTTTTGCGTTTTGAATGTTGTTAACAGATGAGAATATAGTGGGCAAGATTATTGCTCAAACAATTTATCGATTAGCCAATCGACATAAAAGAAAGCCTCAACAATTTAAAAAATGGAGAAAACATTCAAATATTTGCCAGTTCAGACCTCTCAAATGTAAGGATTTGCAGCTTTCTCTGTTTTATATCATTTTAAACTGAATATTTTTGAGTTTTGGGCTGTTGGTGGGACAAAAACAAGCACTCTTAGAACTTGCCATGACTGTTTTCTCGCTCTTTTCGAACACTTTGTAGAATAAACTATTCATTGAAGAATAAAAAAAACCAAAAAAACAACAAAAACAAGATCGTATTTTATTTTGACACAAAATCATCATCAGAATGTATTATACACTGACGCACCCGGTGAATTTATTCCACTGAGTAGAAAGATTGAGAAATCATTTGAGTTTAAGTGACAGATGCTTCTCTTCACTACTGTGCAGGGCAATGTAATCACTTGAATGAATACAGCTTGACTAATTAAGGTTATGCAGTTGGCTGGCTCTCTCCAAACAAAGCCCAAGTAATGTGGATTGTGTTGTAGCATAGCCCCCATAGTATAGTACAGATGAGAGCGGAGCTGATGTGCTTTTCAGTCTGTCAGTTGGAGAAGTGCTAGAAAGATCAATCAGTCTGGCACTTGATTTTCAACATCACATTCATGTTTCCACTTAGCTAAAGATATAATGTTGTTGTGGGATAATAAGCTCATAAATTGATTTACTGTATTGTCTAGCTGCGCTGCTCTCAGTCCTGCTGTTACCATGACGAAAACACTGAAGTATATGACTGTAACAAATTAAACAGAAATAGCTGATGACTAACAAACACAGCCAGTACAGATGATGATGACTGAAATGCGCTGGATAGCCGTTCTTGAGCTGTGCATGTTTGGCACAGATAGAGTCCAAGGACGCGTAAGGCCTTTGATCCTGTCTCTGGGGCGTCCCAGATGTTCCAGCGCAGGGCAATGTCAAGTCTGGTTTATTTGCAGAGGTAATGCCCAGCCATTATACGTACAAGTCATCCATCAAACAAAAAGGAACATTTCAGGAACGCTTTTTTCTTTGCACGACTGAGCAATTGAGGTTTGTCAGTGAAGGGAGTCTTGATAGACCATAACCACATCTTTAGCTACATGTGCTTTAAAGGGCCCAGGACACGATGTTTAGTCAGGGCACCCATGGGATATTTCCTCTCCTAGTTTGTGCAGATGTGTGAGAATATTAACTATCATCCTTTTAAGTAAAACTAAATGTGATATTTCATTTCCATAGATGTCATTGAAGAAGAGGTTGTCCTTCCTGAAATCACCGAAATCGTTTTAATCATGAAGAACTCATTTGAGTGCACTCTGACTGACTGAACATCTTTAAGAAAAGTCTCCACCAGTAGGTGGCAGTATGATACCTGAATCTACAACTTCCCAAATCAAGACTCCTCAATCATTACCAAGAATAAGCACCCTGACTATTTCAATTGACAGCTTGAAATATACAATAAAATCTGCTGCAGTTATTGTATACGAAGTGGTATATTTAACCACTATTATTATTATGATTATTGTTATTATATACTATCACAGACCAAACATCCACATTTAAATGCAAAGTCTGATTTGTGTCTTTTCTTTATCACAGCATAGAATAAAAGCATGCATTTCTATTTCTATCATGTTTTACTGAGCAGAGATTTCAGGAGCAATGAATTTGAAAGAAAGGGAGAAAACACATTATGTAAAATAAAATATAGCATCTGACTAAAAGATCAGCCTGAACTTTAAGAAACTGTGAACGGCAACACTCCAGTGATTGGAGTGTTTCCAATCAGTGGTGTATAAAAACCACGGCGGTCTTTAGGCTAAATAACTGGTCTATTAAATATCCTTTCAAGGGATACTTGTATTTTAAGACACTGAGGATACTTTTTTGAATTAGCCTTGTATTTTAGGGAATTTTTCAAGAAGAATCCACAATTATAAAAAATGTTTTACATAGGATCATTACTTTTTTGTTTTGTTTTGGGGTCAAAAACTGAGGAAATTTTCTTTAGCTTACCTTCTGTAAATATAAAACACTCACAGATCTTAAATCATTCTCCTTCCATCCGTTTGAATAAAACTGCCTCTACATATTTTCAGCATCCACACTGTAACAGTGCAGCATTCACACTTAATGCTTAGAGTCTTTTGCAAATGCTTTCATCCAATATTGACAATATCACTCTTCCAACTGGCAGGGTGAAGGGATTGGGAGCTCTTGTAAATGCATATGTGACACCATTTCCCCTCCAACTATTACTTCAATCCCCACTGAAAGCAATTAAAAGGTAGCTGAAATCCAGAGGATCTAATGGGTTAATTTCTGGGCTTGTTGCTTCAGCAATCCTAACACAATGAATTCTCTTTGTTTGTTTAGCAACTGAGTTGAAGGTGGACATTTTTATTGACTCTTTGTCAAGTCACAAAATGTTAAAACTTTGTGGCTGTGCTGAAAACAACAGGCGTCCTGGATCAGACGGTACGAGAGGACACTGAATATTTTCATAGCTTATTAAGTTACTTCTCAAAATGTATTTCCTACAGATTTAAACAAAAAAAGGAAGGTGGTTGTACAATCTGCAACATTCACTGCCTCCACTCAGAATTAGAGATTTATTTTCTGAGGAGGAAAAAAATCAATTAGTGCTAAATTTATTCATGGATTTCTGCGATCAATGCGAGTCCACTCAGAGGGGCTCGGTGGGACCCAGTTCATCCCAGTTAATGTGTTTGAAGGGGAATTACCATTGATGTTGTTTTCCCTTCCACTCAGGTCAAAGAGCATCTTGGCGCTGTCACGGCCCACCTGCCACACGGGAGGAACTTCCTTCCAGTCTTTCACCGTTACCCGCAAGACACCTGGACAGCAGAGAGGGTGGCGTGGAGTGGCGATGTGAAGGGAAGACAATCAGGTCGGTTGGCCGGGCTGAATCTAACATACCCACCGTCAGGGAGTCTCTTACTAGAGCTAATTGTGAATCCAATCAAGGCTGGGAATACTGGCTATTGATTTACCTCACTAAACACACACAATAAACAAATACAGAGGGGAAAACATTATGTGTAAATTCACTCGCAAATGCCTTTCACATCTCCAGAATATTCATGTAATCTACAGTAGCGCTCTGTATTCTCCTATCATACTGGTCTGCCAGGTGAAAACAGCTGTTCCTCACTCTCTCTTAATTTGCTGCAACTGCTGTAATTTTAATTCGCATGACCTTTCTTGACTTCTTGATTGTTTTCATAATTCTTGCATACTTCATAATGCTGCTCCAATAGTCAAGTGGTGTGATCTTCTGAAATGTTCCTTCAAGGATATTCTTTTCGCTCTTTGTATTGATTTCAAACAGTTCCTGCACACAGGCTATATTTCAGGTCAATTAGACATATTTGGGCATTTGCAAATCATTTTTTTCTCTAAGATCCTGGGGCGCTAAAACTGCACTTTTGGCCCTAACAGCACTGCTCAGATTCTCTGTGGAGCTTGACATTTTGATCCGCAACAGAGACTAAATGATAACCGTTTCCTTGTAAATACTGTTGCCTGCGGGGGAGGGTTTAAATAGACCAAGAAGGACTTTTCACTCACTCTCTTGTTTATATTCACAACATATCTAAATATGGACAGCTAAAGCATTTAGAATATAGTGTGCATTGCATGCAGCAGCGTGAGGCTGCAGGGTAAGTAGTGTGAGGGGAGACACATAATTACAGCAAATTATTGTTAGTAATTTTTGAAATCCCTCTGCTTTTACGCTCACAAATTTCCCAGAAAGATGGCGAATAGGTTGTGATTGTTTGGTTCACACTTTCTTCACCAGACAATATAATCCCAGTCTCTCTCCCTCTCTGTCACTCTCTTTGTTTTGTTTTTCTTTAAAGAGAATATCTTTTAAATGTTTTTTCAGTTCATGTATGAAAGAACAAGCTGCCTTTGTTTGAAGTGTTTGGTCTTGGCATCTGTGATCATTCTCATTAGGGCTCTGCTCTCACTGAGAGCAAAAACACTCCAATTCATTTATTTTTATTTCAAACATATCATTGACTGCTGTCTGAGCTTGCATCCACATCTAAGAGAAAGTATTTATTTGAACCTAACAAACGCCCCTCTCCTCAACAATTTTAAATATAAATGGAGGTGGGATCGATTAGTCACTCGCTGATTTCTGTGTGTTTTTCTCCTATCTCTGAAAAAACATAAAACGAGTAAATAATTCCTTTTACCAATAAGTGCGGAGATTGGATGGAATATTTATTTTGCCTTGAGAGAAAGTCAGTGCTGAAGTTTGACCCCTGTATATTGTCATGACAACCTAAGGCTTCTGACACTTCATGGCAAGTGGATGACAACATCCCCCTACTACCTTGTACATTGTGAACCGGCAGCGCCCACACAGGGGAAGATTGACATAAACACTTTTTAATTGAGCTGCAAATGTTGTCAAAAGATGGAGTCATTATTTTAGCATCCCTGAGGGGAAAATCTGCTCATGCAAAAAGAAAAAGAAATGTATAATTAATACAGCCAGTTGCATTATGCCCGATGTGAGGCTGCACAGATAGGATAATATTACATTTTTACTGTGGCGCTCTGAGCCTTTCTCAGATTGCTGATAGTGTTCGGTGTTGAGCGGCTGGCTCCGGGGAAAGATTGCTCCTTGTCACATCCTTATCAAAGGAGCGTTTTGTTCCTTCTTGCACACAGTTCTTATTCCACAAGAAGGCCTGTGATCTCTTATACAAGTGTAGATCTTCCTTCAACATCCCCCCTCTCTCAATGCTCCGCTGAAGATCAATTGTGTTTGTACTGTATGTGAATGTGTATCAAAGAGTCCCCACAGTCAATGCCTCCACTTATAAGGTAATGTACTGACACGGGAGATTCCACGGGGACTGTGCAGAGCTCTCTGTGTACAGAGGCTGTGCAGCAGAGGGAAGGGTTCGGAGGAGGGGGAACACAGCAGTCATATAGCGTGGGAGGAGGAAGCTGGATTGATAACACACACCGCTTGCACAATACTATCTTCACATGGAAAGCAAATATATACCTACATGCACAGAGACCCAAACATGTATGCTCACACAGTGTTGTCAGCGAATGGTTTCAACTTAAAGAGCTCCGGACCCAAGTGCAAGCTATGCTGATAAATCTCTCCATCGAACACCTATTCTGTTTCACAGAGCCATGAGGGGGGGGGGGGGGGGGGGGATACATTGTCAGTGAGAACTTTCATAGCAGCAAAAACACTCACCCAGTTGTTTTATTAATCCTTCAGACTTATGAAGGTAGCTGTCCATGCAGAAGGGGAATTATTCCCATGCATTTCAATATTATATTGACCTTATAACTAGCCAAGTTTAAGTCAGAAATCTATAGTTGCTCTTGTCTGAGAAGTGGGCAGCCTGGTGCTCCACAGCTCCTCCCACCTGCACTCGCTCTTTTACAGCTGAGGTGGGAGGCAGGTCAAATACAAGGCTGGGGTTTTGCTGGATTTAACCCAGCCAAAGGAGAGAAGTGGGAGGATGCAAGTGATGGTCTGTGCCTGTGTGTGAGTGTATGAGCATTTAATAACAGTAGGATGTGGTGCGCATTGTCCTTTTCGTGTGCGTATGCGCTTTTCTATGTGTGCGCATGAATGTGTGGATACATAGGCAGTGACAGAAGGTGACCCCTGTGTCAGTGGTTTATTATGTCCGGTTCATTTGCTAGGCCAGACTCCATAGGCTGTCAGTTTTACTGCCTGACTGTGTCAGCTGGACAGTGTTAAGTCTGATGGAGTGTTTTTGCCTCTGAAGCCATCCTGAACAGAGAGGCACGGAGAGCTATATAACAGGCTCAGTGACAGGTTCTCAAAACAGGCGGGCCATGAATATGCAAGCTCTTCTGCAAAACAGCCACGAAAAAAAACTGCTTGATGTGGCTGAATCTGAAAATAAGCAATTTTGCCATATTCAAGCAGCGGCATTGACACTTTCAGCATATTTCTCGAAGAGTCTCACTGTCTCTTCAATTTTATCTCTGCAGCCCAAGTTAGAGGGGAGAGTTTCTTGCCTGTTTCATCACTAAATATTAAATAATATTTCACGTTACTGTCACAACATAATGAAAACAGAAGAGGCATGTGCTAAGGGATAAAAAGAAATCATAATTGGATATTTTTGAGAAGTTATGATATTTGTGCATTTTTTAATTATGTGATTTTGCACAAGTAAGATGTCCTGATTGATTGGGATAAGGACCTCCTCTTAGCTCCGAATGTGCCCCCACCCTCCCCTGTTTAATGCAAATTAAGCAAACATGTGCCTTTGATATTGAAATGATCTTACTGGTTTCCTATAAACATTTCAGAAGACTAAATGAAACTGTGTGTGCAGTTTCTTACTGTAAGTTGCATTTACCTCACCATGGCTGTGAGCTTCATTGGGACCCAACAAATATTTTAGCGAGAAATCATCTAAAAACAGAATAATACATTTTTTTTCTTTTGAAACAAGTTCACTCACATTACATCAAATTGTAATAGCTGGAATAAAGACAACAACACAAGTGACTAATGTGGGGTTGTGTTTAAAAATTTTGATAGTAGTTCTGATGGGGTACTTGAGGTTTGGTACTGATACCGAAACAATGACTGTAGTTAATGATAATCTTTCAGTTAATTCTTGATTAATCGTTTGGGTTTATAAAACACCAGTAAACAGTGAAAATGTCCGATCACAATTTCCAAGAGCCTAAGGTGACGCTTTTTCCAATCAGCAGTCCAACATATGTTCACTATAATGTAAGCCAAGAAAAAGCAGAAAAGGTGCTGGAACCATCAAATTATTGGCATTTTTCCACAAAAACAAATTCACAGAATTGTCGCTGATGATTTTCTTTTGAATGACTAATTGATTAATAGACTAGCAGCAGAGCAAAAGAGTCAGTGTTAAATGTCCAAAGACAAGCAGCTGTACAAGACCTTTGCCTAAATAAAATACAGTTTTTTGAAATGTATGATTTTCTTTTAAACACTATTTGATCAGAGGCAGAGTAAAGAAAAATAAGAATCTGAACAGCTTTCAGTACTTGACAGTTTTTAATACATGGTGATACACATATATTTTGGTTCCAAACAGTCCTGAGGTTAGATAACCAACCCTACAAATGAATCATGGAACACAGAGGAAATCGGCAGTCTAGTGGATTTACTGAAGTCGGTTTATGCTGGGGATTGTAAAAGCATGAATTAAGTAATATTTCTCCAGTGGATTAGACTGTACATGCAGTAATTTGCAGTTCCCAGGAGTCACAGTATTGCATGCTTTTTCACGCTTAGTGTCTTTTTAGGACACCATGTGGTGTGACCCTTGGGATCGCTCAATGAGGTGATAACAGGACAGTTTGTGTGTCTGTGTGTGTGGACAGAAATGTCTTTGTATTACAAAGAGCTCACATGGTAAATGCACGCAGGCCCAGTGAGAGTCCCACCGCTACAGACGCGGCAGCGCCGACCTCATAACCTGGCTCTCTTGAAGAAACAACACACCGACTCACTAATTACCAGCTATTGTCTAGATAAGTAGTAGTGAAGTTATTTGCTCATCCTCCCCAACCTTCTGCTTCTTTTGTTTTCTGTTGCCTTGTTCACATATCTTGTGAACACGGCAATTTATTTTTATTTAGATATTTTTATGCCTCCTGCCAGGTGCTTTGTACACAGCAAATTTGGAAGAAATCTTAGGAAATCAAGTTCTTACTTTCTGTGAAATAGGGTTGGGACAGGATCAGATCGGCTCACAGTTAAACGTTCCTCTAGTCTGGCCACCGGTCTATACGAGGGGAAAGGGTGGTGATGCTATTAACTCTACTCCTTTCCTGTTTAGAGGAAGGGTCTGTGCATTCCAGGACACACACACACACACACACACTCACACACGGCTCACTTGTGAGGACACTCTTGCACATGAATACAAATACTTTTATTCGCACCACCTAAATAAACTTTATACTTAGTATACATTTTACAGCACATACACATGAGCATGCACTCACACATCTAAATGCATGCACATGCCTCCTGCCCTGACACACTCACTCACTCAATGACTCTATCTTCCTCTCCTTACTTTGTCTCGCTCTCTCTCTCTTTCCTTCTCACTCCCTTTACTGGAAGGCCACTTTGATAGGCCCCCTCATAAGGAGAGACACACCATCCCAGCTGATTCCAGGGGGAGTCCTTCAGACGCAGCACTTCCAGTGGCTTCAGTGCATTAAAGCTTTTACCTTTTGCTTCTAAAGGCATCGGGACAAAAACAGGCCGAGCTCTTTCTCTCCACCAGGGGAGAGAGAGAATGCATTGTCTTGTGAGGACACTGATTACTTAGGAATCAGTCATCAATTATTCAAACGATGGCATACTGTATTTCCTCCACCTTTAGTGACAAGACGGCCTTTCAAGGCTGGGAAGTGCAGAGACACACCCTGCCTGGCCCACAAGAATCAATACAGTACTGGGTAGTTTGCCTCCTTGCTTTCGTTTCAGTCTGTCTCGCTATTCATACCAATGTGAATTTGGTTCCCTGGCATTAAACATTTGGGAAACCTTGAAGTGCCAGCTGCTGAGAAGGCCACAGGGCTAAGGCGGGCCACCATGGAGGCCTGCGGGGTTTGGAACCCTGCCCTTGGCATGTCCCTCACCTCACTCTGCCGCCTTTTTGTCAAATTCTACCCACTCCCGTTGGTCTCTCCAGTGCCTGTTGTCTTTAACCAGGTTGATTAGCTGTAAGTGAGCCTGATGAATGTCCGCTGTTCATCCACAACACCTGGTTCTTAGGAGAATCGATGTTGAAGTTGCCTCAAGGATGGAGACAGACGAAAAAAGGGGACTTTCTCTTAGACCAGTCCAAAGATTGGACCACCCAGGATTTGCATACTTGAGGTTTTTACTTTGCTTTTCTAACTTTCCTCCACTCAACGGTGTTGCAGAGTTTTCCCTGGACCAGACTTCTGGCATACTTTGCACTCCCGCTCCTTAGTCACTGTCACTGAAACACAAAGAGCCCAACACACAGCCCTGTGTCCCGTCCCAGACTGTCTGACCTCCCCTCCCTGGAAGCCTTCACTACCTTGCCATGTTTGCTAATAGAATATCCTCTTACTCTGCCACAGAGCAAGAGCCGTTATTTTGAACAACCACAGACCACTAAAAAAGGTCAAGCATTCTAGGCCAAAGACCCAGTTAAACAATGAAGTGTATTTCACACCTGATCAGCTAAAGTGGATGGGTTAACTTTTCCTTTTTTACCTTTATTGTCATGTGCTTCTAGCATGTTGTTATTCCAGCAAGCTTTCTCTAACTTCTCTGGCCGTGTCAAGGTCAATGGGAATGCCACTGCTGTTTATTTGTGGGCCATTTGGCCTCTAAGAGTTTGCCTGTGTTGCAGCTTGTGACATGAAAGAGTGAAGAAAATGTGAAGTGGAGAGGAAAAATCATAAGGGTGAGGAAAAGTGTGGGAGGAGCTAGAGGGAGGGTGGGAGGGATGGGGAGAGTCACTGGAGGAGTTGGATAACAATGGCTAGAGTCCAAGGTTGGCTAATAGTATCTGACACACTGCAATTTTGAGGCTTATATCAACATTGTTTTTACAGCTGTAATTAAGCCACCTAATCAGAAGCACATTGGTTGGGACAGTCTGGGGCTGTGAGGGGGCAGACACACAGTGAGCTGTTCAGCCCTGCGGCAAGGCAGCAGCACCGCACTGGGCTTGGGCTAGGTGGAGGCCAGCCAAGGGAACTGTGGGTGGGAGAGCATCCTGAGTGTGACACACACATGCACACACATACACACAGATGAACACAAGGGCTGTGCATTGTGAACCAGGGCCACACTGAATGTGTTGAGATATGGGGAGGGAGCAGTTTTTTTCTGCATGTATGTATAGAATTATATAGAATTATATATATTTATGTGTATGTGTGTGTGTGTGTGTGTGTGTGTGTGTGTGTGTGTTTGTGGGAATTTTTGCGGTACATCTGTGCACATTGTGTGTGAGGCTGTGTGTGTTGCAATAGTCTTCTGGTGGCGTGCATATCTGTGTTTATCAAGTGCTCAATTATGCCCAAATCTTACTTATGCACGCATGTTTGCTCAACTGCATTCCCATGTTTGTTCAGTAGACGTTTTATGGTGTGCGCCTTTGTGCAAAAAGAGCAGCGTGCAAATGTGTATATGCAAGAGAGGGGGAACATGTGCATGTGTGCGGTCGCCTCAGCCCCACAGAGGTTCACCCCACCCTTGTCAGGGCCCAGTGCCGAGTCACCCAAGTCTCAAATGGCAACAGCGCACAGACAGGCCCACACAGACACACTCACACACACACACACACACACACACACACACACACACACACACATACAGAGCAGGACGCGGAGCTCAGCTGGGGCCAAAGTCAACAGATGAGCTGGTCTGAACTGGCTTGCTGTGTGTTCTGATTGTAAATTGCGCTGGTGATGATTAGAGAACTCCAGCACAGGATGTCGACTCTTAAAACTGTCCAGAGAAAATAATTTTCTACTATGTTCAGGAAACTTTTTTTTTTTTTTTCTTTCCCTCCTCTACACTGCTCCCCACACCACCACCCCCCTCCACCCCTCTTTAATTTAAACATCATGCGGCTGTACAGTATGTGAGGAGGTGGAAGGAGTTGGTGTGTAAATTGGTTTAAGGCCTCCAGAGTACAAAAAGCCAGACAATGGAGGCTGTTTAGAGTTTCATCTTATCTGTGCAAGTGCACACACGGACCCATAGATTTCTACGCACATACATACAAACGCACGCACTTGCACATATCCCTAAATGTCACTAAGCTGATGATTCATTTGTGTGGACATCTTGATTTGTGTAGGTTTGAGTACAGAACATCATGTTATTTGACTGTATCAAGGTACGTGTACGTTAACAGCATTATCTTGTTGTTTATTCCAGTGTGGCTGTCGGAAAGTAGGAAGAAAGATCAACGAGGGTTTGTGTAACAGAGCCAGAGGTTGATGGGGATGAATGATTATTGTTCTGCTCTTTACCTCCTACTCACTGTGTCATGATGTCATCATCCGGAGACACATAATACCGGGCTAGCCTAGCTTGTTGTTGTTTTCTACATCCCCACAAAAACCACAGCTTTCTGACTCATCACTCACTTACATTACAGTGGCTTTTCTGATGGACCGTACAGAGAAGGAAACCTAGATAGATGGATCCCTTTGTGCTGTTGCATATATTGATTATCAACATCAGTGTCTATGTGGAAGCACTGTAAATGTCTGAGGGTCTTAAAATATTTTGGCATCAATAAGCATACCCAAAATGACATGGTGCTAAAGTCAGTATGTTGAACTGGACACTTGAGCAGAGTTTGCTGAACGTCCTGCAGTCTGTAGCCAGCTGGCAGATTTTGTCCCGCATTCTTGCACCCCCGCTGTGTCGCCCAGCTTGGTGACCATGAATGTGTTAGCAACTACTGAGTCCTTTCAGCACGTCCTTCGGGCTAATTTAGATTTATGTCCCTTTTAAAGACTTTGCCATTCCCTTCCTCTATGGATGACATTTTTTGCTTCTCTGAGTCATATAGTGTACACACTGATTCATTTTTCAAGCATGGAATGCTTTGAGGAAATGAATGAAAGGCAAGATGCAAAGGAGGGAAAGATGGATGAAGAAAGAGGAGGACAAGTTTGTGTGACTTGTCTGGAACAGTGTGTCGCTGCTTGCCTAAAGTTTGGCAGTAGCTCCTCTCTCCCTCCCCTCTTTTTCTCCCTCCTTCTCTCCCAGCTTCACAGAAATGTCCAGCTTGATTTAATCAGGCAGGCAGAGGGGATATCAAACTGGGCGTGGGACCAAAAGCCTCCATATGGGGACTGACCTGGTCCTGCGACCTAATTGACCCCAGGGACAGGCAACAAAGACAGCCAGTGAGTGTGTGAACGTCTGTTTATATTTTTGTAATCGTGTCGCTCTATGTGCACATGCGTGATTGTGACTTTAGGAGGGGAATGAGGCTGGCGGGGAGCAGGGAGGATGTTAATGTGTCCCTCAGGTGGCAGCAACAGCACAGTCACACACAGGCTTGTGTTTGACATGAAGAAGGTGGGGAGAGTGTTTCCTTCTCCCTCCTCCCTCCTCTCCTGCTGAGCGAGTCAGACATTAGAGCCGGCATTAAATTCCTGTCGACAAGCTTCTGGTGGGGAATAGGGCACGTTTGCCGTCGCTGTGCCCCGAGGCCCTGCAGGAGAGTCGCTGTCTTTCCAAAACATGCTACACCTCTGTCTTCCCTTTGTTCCCCCAGCTGTTTTTACCCCCCCCCTACACACACACACACCCCGTATTCTCCTTGATCACCTGTTTACGCAAAGTAACGGTTCCTCCTCAGCTCGCTGGCTTGTGGTTGACCGAAACAAATAAATAAATCCATGGGGACACGCATTCATTCACAAACAGCCTGTGCACACCCCACAAGTACATAACAAGATGAGAGATGGAGAGAAAATGTAAGCTGTGGGAAGAGAAAGTAAATTAAAAACAAATCAAGGCACGACTATGGAATGCAACTGGCGAATGGCAGAGACAACCAACTAAACAATGAGAGCAGGATTCTCTGGCTCCCTCGTCTGTGTTAAACAACAATCAGGAAAAGTCCAGATTTAACCATCCTGCAATTGGCTGAGAGATGAGAGATGAGAGATCTGCTGGGTCTCACAGCAGTAAAGATGACATGAGATACTTAATTTAACTTGGTAACAGGACAGTTTAGACAGCGCCTTGAACACCTTGTCTTATTGAAAGCATGTTGTTATAGTCTCAATATAACCCAGCCAAGGCTGGCTCCAACAAGGGCCCAGTAGTGTGCAGAATGTATTCAAACTGCAGTCATAGGTCCAGAGGGACTTAGTTCATCTGAGCCTGAGTCTGTGTGTGTGTGTGTGTGTGTGTGTGTGTGTGTGTGTGTGAGTGAGAGTTCAGTGTTCAGGAGAGGGACTTGGATGTGGAAAGACCCAGATTTATACGTTTTGCTCTTGGAATATCCCTGAGATATGTTGGAGGCAGCGGGGGGATTTTATAAAAGTCTTCTCCGGTTTCTCTGGTTCAGCATTTTGTCGTGGTGAGGACATTACGTGGTGACAACAGGCATTAAAATACTGCCCCCTTCCCCTTTCACACCCGTCTGTCTATGTTCCTTACTCCATCTCTTGCTTAATTCTTTTCCAGACTGCCATTTCTGTCTTAAAAACGGGGTTAAAGCCAAGTTGCGGTTAAGGTATATAGATGCTCATATTTTTCATAAATGTAAAATGAATTCATTTATTCAGCAGGACTTGCATGACATTTAATGCAATGGATGATCTGAACAGTGTAATTCATGGGAAACACTGGGACCACAAACATACAGGCCGCTGTATATAACGTCTGTCCTGAAATTGTTCTTAGCCACATCCCGCTCCAACAAATAATGAGTCTTTCCCTCTCAGATATGTTGCTACTTCTACCATTACAGCGAGGGCTTCATTTCAAAGGCTTTTTCCTTGAAGCTAAATACTTATCTTATTCTAATGGTACTCCTGAGAACAGACCGCTTATCCTGATATGAATTGAAAATTCACTAAAGGAAGCAGCCATGGCATGAAATTTGAAGCATAAAACATAAAACGGAGCTTAATACTTGAGGGGGCGATGTAGAAATATTTACACTAAGTTCCAGTTTTATCATTAATTTACTTATGAGCAAGGTTCACTCATTACATGTTTGAGTCTCAGAAAAGCTGGAGGGAAAATGCAGTCAAAACTCAATGCATTGCCTGTCAGGAGCATATTTCATTATGCGACTACTGTATGTGCCGTTGCATGTGTGTGTTCATATGTGTGTGTGTGTGTGTGTGTGTGTGCGCGCTCGCTGAAGACACGTCTGACATTCAGCCAGATTAAAACCCAATTCATGACTCTGGTTGCCGTTTCCACAGCACCATAAAGAAATCATTTAGGTCAGAGGAAATTATTAAGTGTTAATAATATTGTTCCAGTGCTCTTTTTGTGGATATGGATGTTAAAGTGAACTGGAACACCAAAATGGTCTGTTTGGGTGGCTGACTAGATGTGAAACCGCATGAGTGTCCTTGGGACCAGCTAGTTCTTTAGTGTGTGTGTGTGTGTGTGAGAGAGAGAGTGAGCTGTGTGTGTGAGAGAGCTGTGTGTGTGTGTGTGTGTCTCCATCAGCTCTGGCAGGAACTTGGGAAACCACTGGGAGCTCTTCCAAAAGTACCTAGTGTGGACTCATTTGTTGACTCAGTGATGGTTAGAGGGGCAAGTGTTGCCATCTTAACACCAGCACAGCCGAGTTGGAGACGGACAGACAGACAGACAGACAGACAGACACACACACTGAGAAAACAACATCAAATAGTGCTTTTAAGAAGCAACAGTGTGTAGCTGGAGTGCAGTTTGCCTCCTCCTGATGGTAATCCACAGTAGTTTCATACAATTTGAATGACAAACTACACTGACAGCTGAAGGGCCAAAGGGGCGCATTTGGTTGAGGAGAGATGAGAGACTGGGACCAGCACTATACTGCAGCTCAGGTGTACTGCGAAACTCTGCATGAAACCACATGCCTATTCTCCGGTTGCTTTCCTCGACTCTGGGCCTTGAGAAAGCACTTTATTTTCCCTTACCTAAAATGGTCTGGGGTGCAAAAGAAGCTCTGATTCACACATAGCTGGCTGTGTTATTTTTAATTTATTGGACAAAGCCTCAGCTGTGGAAGTCATCAGAGAGATTCTGGTGGTTCAAGCATACTCTAATGCAGCCTGGACTTTGTATTAATAGTTAAAACTCAACAGCACAATCAGATCACCAAACCAAACAACATTTAGGCCTCAGTAACAGTCAGCTCTCTGAGTTTCTCACTTTACTCTCCCAGTGTTTTCAGTGGATGTCTACAGTGAACAGGATGCCTAGAGGCACCGCATTGAAGATGTAAAGGTTCAGGAGCATTAAGTGCAACAAAATCCAAACAAAATGAGGTGGTGTAATTGCATGGAATACTAATCTTCATTAACATTTTAGTCATTTCCATTTGGGTATTGCAAGTGGTACAAATGCATGCATATCAAATAGTTTGTAATGTTAATTTTCACCTCTCATATTTATTTTTACTTATCATGCAGTAATGTGGACCACAGGGGAGCCTATTGTTTAATAGGAAGGGCAGATATAATTTCAGCACACTGTGTTAAGACACAGGGAGTTGCATCTGGTGAATGGTCAATATCCTCGATCGATGCTGTTCAAATTTGGGATGCCATAGGGCCTGACAGCTATGAATTGTATTATTTTGGGTAGAGTGAAGAATGGATGGAGTGGGATTGTTATGTTGTGGGAATTTAAGCCCAATATTTATTTTCTGTACATACACGATTTAGAGTGTGGGGTATGAGGCTTTTCTTTTGGGTCAAATCACTGCAGGCGCATAAAACTTTAGTTCCTAAATTCTATAACAACTCCACATATAATTTAGAAATATACAATGCCGGCTACGTAAGGGATTCTTTTTGGTTTTATTACTGCAGTTTCTGGCAAAACTACAGTACATGTTTGATTGGGCATTGTGATAAAATAATGATGAGCGAGTTCGTATTTTCTCCATCTTCAGGAAAAAGTTCATCTGTTTAAGAAGGGAAATAAGACTGAAGCATTCCAATATGCTCTAAATTGGGAAGGAAGACAATTAGACTGGCTTGTGGCTGTCAGTCAACCCACTGTTGCAAGGTGTTCTATGAGGTGAAATCAAGCAGACGAACTAGGGGAGAGGTGGTGTAGTGAGATGGAGAGGCCAGGCAGCCAAGAGGCTACACTAGAGTAGCCGAGTGCTGGGGAGGGAAACACCATTGTACTGTTCGTTTGGAGACATTCTGTCAAAGCCGGCCCAGGCTGACACCTTGGATCACAGTTTGATAGACGGAAGAGCAGCTCTCACTGACTAGGTCCTATTAAGGTGGATGTTTTCAAAGTTTGGGCCTGGCACTAGGGAAAAAATAGGAAGGACACAGAGGGGAAGTGGAGCCTGAGTGGAGCTGACATGCTTCAAGACCCTCTTCCCCAAACGCGCAGTCGGGGGTCAAATCGCTTTCCTTCCTTTGCCCAGACTGGCTTGGTGTCCAACTTACTGAATGTCTAATGGAGAGAGAGCTGGTGATAGCCACACAATGCTTCACAAACACACCCAAACACACACTCGAACAGTCGCACATAGATATTATCAACATGCCAAACTACAAAGCATGCATGGGCGCGTGTTAGCACGTGCTCGCAAGCGTTCATGCACGCATAGATGCACATAGCTGCATATGTAGTTTTGTATTCTATAGCGAGAAGACAGAGCTGTGTCCAGTAGGATTAGTGTATGTTGGTTTCCGTGCAAGACTGTTTGTACCCCACTGCAACCCCCTCTCCTGGATCAATGCCCTCCCGCTGTCACAGTGCAGTGAACGGACAGAGGCAGCCAAGAGAGGCCTGCTAGACCTACAGAGGCACAAAAGCATTGAGAGGTAGTTTGAGAGGTTGCGGAGGGCGGTGGACGGTGGGGGCAACGCTTGAATGTGTGTGTATGCGCACTGCTAGTCGTCAGAGAGGGGCGAAAGCAGACACACTGCACCTTGACCACCTATTATGAAGCTCTTTGCCGCGATGTCAAGTGAAAGCAAGTTAATTGGGTGAAGCTGTAGAGCATGTTAGGGCGGTGGTTGAGGGCTTGCCGGCTTGACAGTTGAGTGTCAGCGGGACCCAGTCAAGTGTGGCTGAGAGACAGAGCCCTGTCACCGGGCCTAAAGCAGGGCCGCTGGGGCTGTTAGGGAGAGAGACCAACCCCTCCCTGCACGCACGCACACACACACACACACACACACACTCACACAGACAAACACCACACACATAGAGCCAATTACATTCACTCATCCCCTCTGGTGCACGCCCACACTCTGTCACAAATGAAGATTATCTTAGAGAGAGTTGAATAATTACCTTTTTTTTTTTTTTTTTTTTAAGTTAAAGACTTTTAAACATGGTTTTAAACATTTAACCTGATGAAAGAAATGTGTGTCCCAACTCCAACCCTTCCTCCAGCCAACCGCCGCTGCCACACTGGCTCCACGGCCGGGTCTCTCTTTCATTCTATATCCTTCTTTACACAACTGCTGACTGACAACCCTTCTTAACTGTATTGTACTACTGTGTCAGCTCACTGAACAAGTGTGTCGCTGAGCAGCGGCTCGCTCTCGTTCTCCGGCTCAGTGGGTGTGTAGCCTACTGTGCTGCTGGGTTCGCTCACTGAACGACTCATGGACTCATATGCACTAACATGCAGGTGCAGACGTCCAGGCTACCAAAACAAAGAACAGAGATGCTCAGATTACAAGACACACAGTGTGACTTCATTCTCTGACCTGGACACCGTTGCTCCACTAAAAAAGGCAAACAGCTGTTTAATGCTGTATTAATGTCATGAATGTCATATATAGGACTTGGAAATTTTTTTTAAATATATTTTCTAAGAAAGGTTTGCACAGCTCATGGTGCTTATGGGATAGAAATAGAAAAAAACATTTTGGTGTATGTTAGTTATTTTTAATCCGTTTTATAGGATTATTTATAATAGCTATATCTGAAGAAATACTCCTAATATCGCCAATGAAAATTCCTTGAAAATTCTACGTGTCTCTCAATTTTTTCTCAATATTTTCAAATGATCAAATTGCTATTTTGTATGGCAACTTAATTAATTTATATCCTTGTTATAATGGTTTTATTTTAAAATATATCTGTCAAACACAACCCTTTTCTACAGTTACAAAACCCTAACTGAATCCTACATTGACTATATTGAACATTATGCCCATTTAAACGGATTTTCTCTCAATGTATTCTCTAATTTAAAGGAAATGAGTGGGGGACCTGACAAGTTATTGACAAACCTGAGCAGAACTTAACAGAAGAGGCCCCAAATATTCACCGTTAAGCGATTCCCCGGGGATGATTATAGAGCAGATAGTGTCGGAGGGTTGTGGGATGCCCATTTATCTTCCTAAAGCTCACATTCAATCTCCATCACACTGTCAGATGGAAATGAGACCCTCTCTTTTGTACCATTCACACCCTCAAAAGTGCTACACTGTGATCTCTCTCAGTATGACAAAAAGACCCTAATTAGAGAAGATTGAATGATAGATGAGAGGAATAGGGCCGTGGCCCAGAGATCATTGTGTTTTATACCATGATATGTCTATGGCTGTAATATTTGTGCTGGGCAGTGTGGGAATCATGGCAGCAGATCCCCTGCCATGGGTGTCTCAACATACTCAACGATCCATAATGTAGGCCTTATGAAACTGATGGGCCAGAACACAGTCTCTATTCTGAAAGGCACAAAGCATTTGACAAGGTTGTTAGGACTTTGTCTGGCCACAGTCACCGATTAGGCTAATCCTTTGCATTCGTGTAGGTATCAAGCAGTTCAGAAGTATAGAATATATGTTCACAGCTCTGCCCCCAAGTTAAAAACTACATGCTTTTTCAAGGTGTTCCCTAATATTCACTTAAGTCATAAAGTGATGAATTAATGAAATAAATCTATTTTTACCCAAATGTCGGCAATTGACTTTAGAATAAGGATATTTGGGATATTAGAGATCAAATCCACCCCTGCAGCTAGACACAAGCCCATTGACACTGAATGAACCACCACTTGCCTCAGGTAGCTCTTAAATAATTATGTTAATTTGATTATCCCACTAACAGTACAATATTTACGAAGTAACACATCTCACAGAACCACACTGCTGAATTTAGGTAGGAGTGATCCTAAAAATATTTTTTGAAACAAAGTAGTTGGATAAGCTTCATTGGACAGGCCCTCTAATTGGTCTTTGGCACTTCCTGAGCGTTTCATATAAACCATGCAGCTATCCTTACATTCCTCACGAGTATCACCTAAAACCTGAGCATCAGCTTAATGCAATCAGATACACTTATAAAATCTAATTCCTCAAACATTTCTACCATTGTCCAAATGTACGCCCCATGTCTAACTCTACTTCATGACTCCCTACTTCTCTACTAACAGCTTTGTAAACTGCTTAAAGGACCATTACGTCTCCTTGCTTCCTCTGTCATAATGGGTTAAATGTGCTATAAGAAGTTAAGTCAAGCAGTTAAGTTAAAAGGCTATAAGCAGTGAAGTAATGAACAGTACCTCTGTGATAAAATACTTTTTCATTGCCATCTCTGAATTCTTTTATTTTTTTTTTTTAAATCCAGGTATTAACAGAAACAACTATAAATCAACATTATGTAAAAGTGCATTCACTTCAGTATGCAGAATATTGTATTGTGCATTGATTATTTCAATCACCACAAAACTACAGTATTCACAGTACTCCTTGGAAATTTTATTCAGATGTGTCATTGACATTACATTATAAAGCTCATTATTAGGGATATTTATTACATAAAACTTGATATTTTGTAGATATTTGTTATTCTAAGTGTCAGTAGTTGGCCTTGTTGCTCAGTTATTTGTTTGATTTTAATTTTAGTAGTTATGATATCCTGCATCACTCCTTGTCTTAAGGTGAGTTTACGATCGTGGCATAATAAAAGAAAATCATCTACTTTAAATTTACTGAAACTAAAACTGAAACCAAAACCCCACTGAAACTATATACAGTACCATATGACAATGTAATGAATTGGTAGAAAAGGTAACAAACAATGATACAATATTGAGGTCACTATAATTGAATATTAACAATGTTAAACAGTTTTTTTTAACCATCATTACTAATGATGAGGTTGCACAAGATTTAATTTGATAAGCTTACGCTGTAATTACTGGACGACTTATATTTAGACTACTGTGCTGTGTTATTTTCTTAATTACATAACAATTTTAAACATTCGAATTAATGTAATTATACAAAAGCTGTGATGTCACAAGAGACCCAATGTATCTATTTTCCCCAATATTTTGTAATTAAAAAAAAGATAAGTTTGGGGTCTAATTTTTTAGAAGTTCCTAACAAAGAAAAAGGGGTGAGAAAATCAATAAGCCATTTTAGTCTCTATCTATCAAAGCGGATTCCTTCTTGTCTGTTTTAAAGTGGGGATGTGGCACTTTAATAGGATAGCGCGAGGCTGTTTGAAATGTATGCCAATGATTCCTGTCATTTCATGGCAGCCCGGCCATGGTTCACTGAGCGCCCACTTCTCCCCTGTCAGCTCGACTGAAGACAAGCATTTAGTTGCAAACTTTGAGCAGGTTGCGCAAACCAGAAATGATGTGACTGCTACTTCCAATCCCCATCCTTCTCTTTCATGCTGCAATGCCACTGGCGGTCAAAGAAAGGGGAGAGGAGTGCTTTCCCTCATTTAACTGAAGAACATGCTGATTTAGTAAAAACCTTAAAGGTGAATAGACTAAAAGGGGGTTGAAATGACAAGAAAAGACGATGGACAGTAGAGGAGAGGGTGAAAGTACGAGAAGTAAAAGGAGGTAGAAGCTCAGAACAGATGAAGTCAAAGGTTAACAGTTGACCTCTTGTGCCATATGTCTGTCTACCAGCTTTGCTGCCTACTTTGATAACCTTGTTGCCATTATATTAATTAAACTAAACAACCAATTTAGGTTTGTATACTCTCTCGTGCTGTTATACCCAGAGATCACCTTTCATTTCTCATGCATGGCCAGCAGCATTTTCCAGATATTGATATAATGTCGCAGCCACGCATTTTTTTTTTTTAACAACTCCTGTGTCTAAACACTGGGCCAGTAAGTCAGTATCAAGTAGCCCTGCTGGCTAGCTGACAGTTTGTGTGCATCAAGGCCACGGCCCTGTATTTTCTGCCTTGTAGCACACCAAAGTAAAATCGCTTGTCAGGCCGAGGTGTCTGTGAGCTGACAAGATGCCCCAGTGACATTTCAGCTCGAAAGAGCAAGTGTCTTGCAACCGAGTGGTCAAATATCAGAGAATAGGTCAAGCAGGGCGGAGCTGAGTGCTATCCGGAAGGCCAGTCTCTACCAAACGCCAAACGCCCCCTTGACTTTGACAAGTGGGACTGCTGGGGGGTCAGTGAGGGCAGCGAAGGGGCGGCTGTGCGACGGAACAAAGTGATGTTCTGTTGGGCATGGCCAGACAGTGTGCACCTTATTGGCTTCAAAAGGGAAAAGACATTGACATTGATTAATCTTCTTAACCCTCTTGAACATGAAGAGAGTGGTGGGGAGCTTAGAGTAGAGGGGGTTTGGCAGCCCCATAAGATGGGCCACTCCAGTGGTTTGTACGGAGCATGGCCCCCTGAAATGTACTCTGACATTCATTAGAATATCTTTGACACCTATCATGGGGGAGCCAGCAAGGCTAGAGGAGGAGAGCAGTGTCTCCAGTGATCACAGTCACCCCCAAAATCTTTTAGATTTTGTCATGTGAATGAAATCACTCCTGGATAAACATGGAAGTTAATCAAGAGAGGACATAATGCCGTACGTCGGCTTTACCAACACATGGCTTAGTGTTTATGATGCATACAGTTTACTTTATTGCAGTTTAGTTAACTTGAACAACATGAATTAGAACAGAAACTTACATGAAGTCTGGTGAATTGTGCATAGATATGGTTGGATTTTTGGCGTCCATTCACACTGATGCAAGTAAGTTGTCGATGAGACAAAGAAGCACCTGAAAATAGTGCATGCCTTTGCATACAGTAAGGTGTCAATTCTAATGGCAAGTTGTTGCTCTAAATACATAAAGCCTCTACCTTTAGCTTATGCCTTTGTGTTTTGTGTTTTTCCACTGTTTTTCTGTTTTTGTTGAATTTTAATGGAAACAGAAAGAGAGAAAGAGAGAGAGAGATAGAGAAAGAGAGAGAGCATGTGTCAAAGTCTTGACAGCCATCAAGGCAATACGGCAGTGCTGACATAAATATTTAACACCGAGGGGCAACCTACAGCATGTCATGTCACGGCCGTGATTAGGGTGAACGGTGACCCCCTCTCATATAACATGGTTTCATGTTGGAGAGTGGCGGGGGGGCATGTGTCAGCGCTTCATAGGCTCCCTATCAGAGGACGGACGATGCTCCCTTTAACCCTCATTTCCATGAAGCCATTCCTTTGGAACAGTGTTCCCCATAGGTTTCGACTCCCTACCTGCTTATTCTCCATCTCCAGGTGGTGCAGAATGAGCTGCCGCTGAGACTACAAGATCAGGCCTGTTCAAAGTGTGTTTACGTGTGTGTGCGTGTGTGTGTGTGTCACTCTACTTGACATCAGACCTCTTAAGAGCCTGATGGTGTAGGTCCAGGGAGAAGAGCTGTTTATCATTCAGCCAACATCATTTGGTTGTTTCTCATCGATTGGTTCAAAAATGTTTTTCCAATGTTATGTCATTGTTTGCAGGCCGTCAAGGGTGAGCCCCCTGTGAATAATTCCAACCTTTAATTGGAAAGAAATCCATACATGGAACTTCACTTGCACACAGGATCACAGTACCTTGAAGAAACAATTACAAAGCATAGAGAGGTAATCAATGGCTAAGCCACGCCATGAAATGTCACCAGATGAAAGTGATATGGTCCTGTAGTATTAGCATTTATTAATGGCTTTTTTCCGAAGTATGGAAGGAAATAAAGTACACTTAGAGCTAGCACGAAAGGCAGTGAAGATTGAAGCATTAAAAATATATATGTGTATGTAAATTAAACCTCATTTGTAGTGCGCAGAACCTCAGTTAATGAATTCACCTTAGCAGCTGGTGTCTTACAGCACTTTCTTTTTTACCCTTTAACCTTCTGGTGTTTATACAGTGCTTCTTCTAATCATCCGTTTAAAACATTTGAATGATAATAGAATTGGCTGACACAATCATATGCAATTATGTATTCTCTAAACACACCTACAGCCTGATAGAGAGGCAGGAAGACAAAGAGAGAAAGAGAGCGATAGTAATGAGCTCTTTTTTTTTTCTGAATCCTTGCAATGCAACAGGCCACAGCTGCATTAAGTTAAAATTTATTCAAGGTTTATTGGGGTCAGGCCTCCCCACTGTAAGTCAACATGTTCATCATACTAATATGTTAACCTCCACTATTGATTTGTTACTCTGGTTGCCCCAGAAGAAAATGGATAATGCTAAAATGCTAAAAAAACAAAAAAGTTAGTATTCATCAAAGGATCTGCAAAACACCAAATAAAAAAGTTTATCACTTATCAAACTGAGACATATTCTTCCATATAAACTGTGTCTGTATTAAAGACAATAAAAAACTGCAAACAAAAGAGTTACCTCTAACTAGGTAAAAGCCTTGTGATTTGATGGCAAAAACATAATAATATGTTTGTCATAGTCAAAAAAAGTAGGACAGAAGCACTTGACACTATATAATCTACCTTCAGCACTTGGGAGTTTACTCCTTTTCCAGTAGGCTGAGCTGATAGCTCTTCCGGTAGATGACATATTACACCAGTCCTGTGGTCATGCCCAGGCTCCATCTCTCCAGTTCTTTGTTCAGTCACAAATCATTCTGTGGGCTCCCTTAAGTGCATCTGTGTTTGTTAAGTGCCGAGACCATAGACCGTGGTGTTAATCCAATTTGCCCTTAACATTTTTTCGAGCAGTTGCCATGTGGTTGGGTGGTTAAAGGAGGATAGTGACACACCTGGGAGAGAATGAAATAACTCTCCCAAGGTACAGGAAAGGGATGAACTTGAAACAAACAACACAAGAGGGGATGAAGATGGGCCGTGAGTGCTGTTCACCTGTCCCTGTAGTCGTTTACACTCAGACACACACACAAGCACATACACACACACCGTCACATATAGTGAGAGACAAAAGTCTCTGATTAAATTTTAATGGGAAGCCCTTTTAGGCCAGCCCTATTGTCTTTCCCATTAAAGTCTCGGGGATACTAGTATCTCTCTAGTGAACGGTGACAATAGAAGGCCCTCATATGCTTTCCTCCCCACCTCTCTAGCAGGGAGACGGAAGTGGGATGTTATTATTATTTCATGCCTCAGAAGAGTCCAGTGCTCACTTTAGGGCTTGGTCACAGCGGTGGAGCATCCTGCTCAGGGAATGCTCTGAGAGGTGCTCTGAGTGCACACACTATTGTTCACTTCAGGTTCTGTGCCATTTTCTTACATGCCCTCTGAGCGGAAGAGAAGCGTTGTTATTTCAGCCTTGTTTCGCATGGTAAGACAAGAAAAGCATTTAGTGCTCCAGATGAGGTCAAAGGTGGCAGGCAGAGTAATGGACAAGCATACTGTAAAATCCTGTCCACAAGGCCTAAATTAATGCAGCAATATGAAAACAGTAAGTACTTAAATGCCAACTAAATTTTACAACTGTGTTCACAAGCTTTTAAGTACAAAGGCTGAAGTCCTTGTACAAGAGGGTACAAGGGACTTCACAGAAACAGGTGATTCTTTGGTCCCAGTGCATATACCTACATAAAGACCTCCAGTTTCTGGTTGGTAAATTATCTGGTATCCACATTATCTGGTTACAAGTCAACAGCATTTTGTCTTGAGTTTCACGCCCACTCGCCAACCAGACTCCACTTACTGTCAGTGAAGGTCTGCCTCATTAATGTTTTTAACTGCTACAATCGAACTGCCAAATAAATCACATCCTAAAAGACTGAGTCAGGAAACACGGAATGCAATAAAAGTCCGGACAAAACATTACTATGCCAATGAAAAAGTCCCAAGTTACATGTTTACTTATTAAATAGAAGTAATGACAACATCTCAAGCTTGTCCTGCCCTCATCCTTCTGAACTGGTCAAGAGCGCTCCTTCTTTTCCATCAAAGAGCCCCAGTCTACGTTGTCATTTTGTCATGGAGAGGTCGGCACAATGCAGAGAATGGTGGATGGTGCAGACCAAATGAATTGCTCCAACATAATGGAGAACAACTAGTTTGAATAGCGGTTATGCTCTCTTTACCTGAAGAAGAAAACAATGGCAGCTGGTGGCAGCTGGATTCAGCTTGTTAACTGTTGGTGGTGTTATGATTGATTTCTGATAACCAAAGTGAGAATGGAGAGGCAAATGACCCAAATATAGCTAGCTGAAGTTCCTGTGGAGTCCTTCCTTCTCTACAGAGAGCCTTTAGCTTCCAGTAGGCTCCCCAGACAAGATCAACCCATCTGTTTAAGTCTGAGTCTCGAATCAGAAACCAGTTTCATTTTAGCACTGAGGTGTTGTGTGTCGGTATCTCTACAGTGGGGAACTGAAATTCTCCATTGAAGCCTTACATGGAACCATTCTGTGAGTAAAAGTTTGCAGTGTGTTGCATAAATATTGTCATATATTGTAAACATCTAAAACTACAAGATTATCAAATACTTAGTTTGGAAAAGGACTTTTATTTCACTTCAGAAAAGTCCTCAAGTCCTCCTTGGAGTTCCTTTATACTAAGCCCATGCTCCAAAGCATCTGATAAAAGTTTATTGATGTTTACATCTGATTACTTGGGAGGCTATGGAAGGCATTTTGTTCATTACACTACCCTAATAATTGAATTTCTGGAATATGTGGATGGGAAAAGGGCATCTTGAGGTGTAACTGATGGTGTAAAATGGTTTTGTAGTTCTTTATAGAGTTCAGCTGTATGACACTGCAGAGCAATCATTGTGGCTAATGGCTCCTGGTAGATGGCAGTTCATATCATTATAGATTCACTGTCATGTTTGAATTTGCAGACGCCTTTGGCTTTATTCAAATGCGTATTCATCCAGATGTATGAACATGTGAAAGGTGACTCATCAGACCATATTGTCTATTATTCAGCTTCAAATTTGTTCATCTGTAATAAAATGAAATAAAACAAACTAAAATCCTGCTTTGGGCATGTTAAACACTCAAAGAAAATCAGGAAGGAAACAGCAGCTGCACCTTTTATAATCACAGAGAAATTGCCAGAATGGCAGAGTTCAGACTCCTGTCACAGACGGCTCTGATTTGATCAGTAAGGCATTATTTAATTTAAAGTATAAATTGTATTCACTCTTTTTTTATGATATAGATGGAATAGCAACGATGATCTGTCTTTTTTAATTGCAAAGAGCAAATATAAATCGTTGCGATGCGACCACACCTTCAGTGTAAATGCTGAATTATAAATTTATGTATATATTCCTCTCTTACAACCTTTCAGCAGCCGTTGTTTAGGGAGTTTAGGTGTCTGTGCATTCTGAAGACATCTGAGGGTATAATTAACGAAAAATAGACTAGCTGTGACCTTTGAGCAATGTGATTGACACAGATAGACAGTTACAATCTTTTAACCTTCAGAAATGTCAAGATTAACCTAAACTCTGTGGCTGGGCCCGTTGACACCTGTCCTCCCCGTGTTCCCAGCCTGCATGCCACAGTATGAGTCTCCTTATGTTTACTATCACCATATTGATTTGTTTGTGAAGAGGCTATGGTGCTCATTAAATATTCACAGCTTGTTTTTTCCCTTTCACCATCACTTTATTCTAAAAAGCAATTTGTCTCCTTGACTCTTTATAAGTCATGTTCAACTTACAAGTTGTAGAAACATGAAGGCAAATCCTTTCCACCATTAATTTTTAAATCTCTATTCTTTTGAATCTCTAAATCCCTTTATCTCCTTTGGCAGTTAGCTCATTTTGTCTGGAGCAGTGCTTCAAATAATAATGTGAAAAGAGGCCCCTCACACTTACAGTTCTGATAACTATCACTGTCTGTGCAGTTACTCTGTACTCCGAGGTAGTTCATAGGAGGGACTATCCCGTCCACCCTTGTAATTGATTCATAGGATCATGCTATGATTTTCTCCACAGTGAAAATTTCAAAGACTGAAGATATCACAGCCAGAGTCAACTTCATCCACACTTCTGTCAACCAACTCAAAGTTTCCTCATCTTTATTTCAGAGGGCGGCGAAACTTTTGTCTTTTTCTGCTCGTTGTTTGTTGTTTTGTTTCAACCGAACATTGTTAAAAACAGCGGAAAAGTAGCTGAGGCAGATTAAAGCACTCTTTTTTTTTTTTAAAACTTTTTTTCTCATTCTTAATTCCGATGTTCCCAGTAGAGCGGAGACTGAAGTCTTTGCTGCCGTCAGAGTGATTAGGTGTGGCTGCGGAGGCCAGCTTCCTACCCCCGTCTTCAGCAGGTCCTAATTTCATGTGAGTAGCTGAAAGGATGTGTTTGCGTTTATTTGCGCCTTTTATGTCGAAAAACTTCAAAGGGGCCCCTCTCCTCTTCACCTATCATCAATGACAGATAGCGCATCCTGGGAGAGAGAGGGAATCACTATCTTTCTTTATTTATTTGCTCTCCATCTGAAGATGAAATACACCACACATACACCACACCCCCTCCCTAAAAAAAATAAGGGAGCATGGAACTGATATTAAGAAGGCTGCAGGTGAGGGGCGTCCGTTAATATGTTAATGTAATCCTCCTGTTGGGTGTCTCCAATCCCCTGAAGATGGGCAGTAATCAGTTTGTTCCTGTCTGCTGGCTTTCTGGGAGGGAAAGGCGGCACTAATCAGAAGTGGCGTAGCACTCGCAGATGCCAGGCAAAGGGGAGGGGAGCAAGATGACACCTCACGGATTTATTACCCCCCAATCTCCATCCTGAGCTGGGAGAATCCTGCATAAAATGAGCAAAATAAATAAACCTAACCACCACATTAACTAAACATGGCAAATGAAAGCCCTGGAATTCTGAGGCAAGAGACACCTCTGGAGTTTTGTCTTTGTGCTTTGTGCATATGTAAATTATTGTCCTCAGTTCAGTGTTACAGTTTCTTTATCAACTTGATTTCCTCTACTGTGCACTCTAGATCACAATATGATTCATTTTTTCCCCTTGGCCATGATAGAATAAATGAGGGACAGTATAGCAGAGTAAATATAAATATGCTCATTTCATTTTAAACTGGATGTTTTTTCATCCTATTTATTACCGCTGAACTATTTTAACCGTATCTCCATTGCGTTTAGCTGACTGTTTAGGCCAATTAAGTAGTCGACTCTCCATCATAACAGTCACTATGTGGATATACTGTATATGTACAGTATTTTACTTCATTAGTTAGATCATAATTTTGATGTAGTTAAAATTGAGTTGCTGTATACTTTCTCCATGTACCCAGTGGCAACTCCCTGGGGTACAAGAATCCCTGAATCTGCGATCTTGGGTACAATATTACATCTTTGGGGGTATTCCGCAACAATCTTTCCCTCTTTTGTTCCGTTGTTTATGTTTTGTTTGCATTATCCAAAGTGATTTAACCCCACACTATGTATTTTGTTTGTTAGGCCGTGCCCCTAATAAGTTTTGCAATTGAGCCTCACATTAAGGCTTTGACCTTTCGATGTAACTAAACTGGCCTTTTCACCCACAGACATTCACCTTTGACCCCTGTCATTCTCAATACTCCGAGGCAGGTTATGAATTTAGTATTGATTATATCTTGTCTAAAAGATGTTTGAATATTGAGCCCTTTTTAGTTTGTGGTGGATTGAATGGGAGATTACACAGTCAATGAATTGTCTGTGGAATACGCGTCTAGTCGGGCAAATGTTTCATTATACAGGTGCATTAGGCCTAAGATAGTTTCGAATATGTGACTTGAGACTCATCCATTTATTTACCATCAGCCTCATTAATTATCCTTAACAGTTTACTGACAGGCAGAGAGGTATACTGTAATAACACTGTTTTTTTTTAGGAAACAACGTGAAACCCTTGATTTCAAAGTTACCTTTGCACGGCTGAAGGGGTGGTTGCTCTTTGTCTCTATCTGTCCATCTGTTTGTCAATGTGTCGGTCTCACTTTTTCTCTTCTGTGGTTAGTCAGTGAGCTGTGGAGTTCAGCAGTATGTATTTGTAGTGTGTGTGTGCGTGTGCATGTGCGTGTGTGTTTCCGTGTGCTCAGGTCCATGCTACACACACACACACACACACACACACACACACACACACACACACGGTGTGTGACAGGACAGGGCGGTAAAGGTCAGTGCGATGAGTTCAGGAATGACAGGAAACAATGAACCTTCCTAGGTCCAGTAAATTAACCCATGTCACGGGCTGCTCATTCCTACTGATCAATACTGAACACTTTGCTTTCAGAAAATGAGGGTCATCCTCCTTGGGCCCCAGCTTCCCGGGGGACGGACAGGAATGCTGATAAAACAATCACCATAAAGAGTTCCAGACTCACAGCTGAAGAGAGAGAGTGTCAGCGTGTGTGCTAAGAGCCACTTGCTCTCCTCCAACCCCCCTACCACTGCTAGCACCGCTCTGACAGAGGCACGGTCGATAAAGTGGATTTGAGATATAAATGTTTCCCAGAGCCCTCTCCATCACTTTGAGACACCTGCAGGCCAGGGCACAGTGACACAAAGGGAAGCTCTGTTCTACCATCTCTGTCGCCCCATCAGAGCAGCCTGTTTAGAAAGTTAGTCCCAGAATGATGCGTGTACAGCGCTGCAAGTACGGCTCGTAATCTCTGACTGCTTTGGTACTTACTTTTATCTCACGCTGAATTTCCTGAAGTAATTGAAGAGCTAAAAAAGTCCTTTGAGAGCACAATGCTCGGGAGCCACAGGAGTTAGATAAAATGTCTTGAAAACGGAAAAAGTATACACAGCATCCCAAGTGGCAGGCACAGTTTTATCCAACGGTACCTTCCTTTTCAGCCACAGCAGTGGTGTGGCACGAGGGACGGGAACGTGGGTCTGTTGACTGGAACACTGGTCAGCATGTTAGTTCAGAATAAAATGACCCTATGGATTGTCATGAAATATGGTTTAAGGTCCACAGAGGATGAATCCCAAAAATTGTGATCCCTGACTAGCAACTAGCACCACCAGCAAGTCAAAATGTTTATATCTTTTTAACACGGGTGATGACATGATTGATTTTTTTGTGATTAATGACAGCAGCGCAGGCTTGCATGCCGCCCTTAACACTCCAGCTTCATGGTTTTGCTTGTGTGGCGCTGCAATAGCAATACAAAGGCTAAGAGTTATTCATATTATTTGTATGATTGCATTATTTGCAATATGATATAGGGACAGTGAGTGAGCCTTTTTCTGTTCAAGGGCTCTCCAGATAAAGACTAATCAGACTGTTCACCCGCATCAGGGTCGTTACTCGCAGCAGTGTGTCATTGAGCATTCCCACTTACATTATAGTATTCGAACGTTAGCATGTTAGCATGAAGGCTGATGATAGTTGACTGATGAAAGTTGAAAAGTCTGAATGCAGAGCTGAGCTTGACAGATGTCCACTGTACACAAGATAAACCTCTTCGATGTAGATTTTCATTTCTCCGCTTCTCTGATCTGATGTTCATTTTTCTTGTACTATTTTCATACTGAACTTTACTTCTCTCCCCACTAGTAGTGAGCATATAAGAAAACAGTCGTGTTTCTCTTGCGTTCTGGTGTGTAATGAGCATTGCAGACACCCAGGGACTATACTGTGGTTCGTCTTTAAGACTTGTTTCTCTTTTAATGTATCTACTCTTTTGCTCCTCCTTTCTTATTTTTGTTGTGTGGTATTGACATCACAACAGTATACTTTTATGATTTTCTCGAGTCTGGTAGCCTGGCATCACTATTATTTTCTGCCATCTTCCACTCTCACGACACACACACACACACATATGTGTAGAGACTAGACACTTATACAGCCAGCCACCGGTGCCTCCTGACCTCAGCTTGCGGTCGCTGCTGGCTGCCCAAGGCATATTAAAGGCTTAGATAAAGGGAGCTGGAAACTGGTTGGGGCTGGCCCATCGGCCCGGAGAAAGTGCTTGGAGCAGCAGATGCAGTGGCGGCTCAGGGAGCCCTTTTTTCCATTAGGAGTCATTTCCAGGTCCACCCTCAGCCAGTGACAAAGTGGTCTCCGCGTCTTCATTTTCTGCTGATCCCGAGTGAGCCGGAGGGAGGGAGGGACTGTCATCAGTTACTTCTGCCGCCGCCCCCTAATTGCAGCCAACTGTCGATGCGTGCATTTGGACCTTTTTCAGGCCTACATTATTTATTGGGAGAAAAATATTGTATTGATTTTGGATGGCATGGTGAGGTATAAGTGATGTTGCTAAAGAGCTGACAAGACACTCTATAAACTTTTATAACCGTGTCATAGCTGTACTTTGCTCACATAAAATTAACACAGTTGAATATAATGTAGGACAAAGAATAAGTGCGTTGCAGGGAATCACAAACGTGAATTTTCAGTACTGCTGCCAGATTTAACTTCACCCTTTCTAGTTGTCACAGCACTACTGTGACGTCCACATAAAAGCGGCAAATTTGTGCTTTGCAGTTATTGTACAATATTCTGCTCCTAACCAGAAGAACCCACAGAGATATTCAACAGTGTTTCTGAGAAAGCTTTCAAAGTCAGAAGTAAATACCAATCACAGCCCAGTTAGTGAATGGTGTGTTTACTCAATCCGATGTAGGAATGCTTACTGTTGATGTCTGAGAAGACCAATAGTCAGTCACTATTTATAAAACCTATGCCCCTAATGAGTGGTGACACATTCATCCAATTTTCTGAAAAGTTATTTTGTTTTTTCACGTTTTTACTAAATAAACACGGTTGTCCCCAGAGTATCATGAGTGAATTCAAACTTTTGGACCATTTTTGTTTTCAATCTTTTTGCACTGAAGAGACTAAACCTTTCAGTCCTCTTTTAAGACATGCATCTACAGTCCTGTCGATCAGTTGGAGAGTGATACCAGGTTGGAACTGAGCGTGTTTTACCTATTGGCAAAGCAACGCGGTACAGTATGTACTATTTGCAAAAGCTTAATTCTCGTCTGTGTATGAATGTTTTGTGACGTTGGTTTTATTCCTCCTTGAATCTGCATATTACAGGCTTAGACAGTAATGCTTGCAAAGTAGAGAGTATTTGACGTTGACACGGTCATGGAGTAATTAAATGCGTAGACAAGTTAATGAACTAAGAACACATCACCTTTTATTTTTTTGTATTTGTCTGTATCACATACCAGCTTTGTTTTGCAGGGCGTTACGTCAGACTGGCTGCACAAACGCGTTCAATTCTAACTGTATGTGCTGTAGAGATCTCACCACTTTATCAGAAATCTGGCTGCTATTTTTATATTTTCTGAACTCCTCAGCTTTGCACCTTACCCTCTACGTGAGTATGAGTGGTGTTGTTTTTCAGCACATTGACTTGCCATACCATCTAATTCCCTCCAGTTGGGTCACATTATAGAAATGTGTTCATGATCCCTTTCCAATGCAGTGACCTCATTACCTGTAAAGACTCCTAGTAGATGTGTCAGCGCATTAGAGCTGTTTACTGGCGTAGGGGCAATAAGGCACAAGGCCTTATTTTGGCACCAGCTGTGGGCACTCCAGGAGTCCCAAGAACGGTGCAAACAGCCGGAATGCCGCTCTGCATATTGAGAATCGGTCCAGGATTCATAATGAAACACATACATGTGGGGAGTGACACGCATAATCCAACTCTAATCTTTTCAGACGTTTTAACAAGGCTGACAAGTCACATAAAATCAAAGGAACCTCACTATAAAATTCTGCATATAATAGTTAGCAAAGCTTTGTGAAAGATAAAAGACAAGAAATCACATTGTTACTGAAAACACAACTGTTTGCCAAACTACCACTTTCTTTTGTTTTACAATAGTTTTCTAATAAAACAAGGCCGGCTTTCACAGGCAAGGGAGGGCAAGGGCTTTGTAAACCACTTTCTCCCTCCCTTTCTCTCTCTCAATAAAGACCCTGTGCCTAGCATACCTGCAATGTTTGATTCCATGTAATTGAAACAAGGCGAGAGTGGGGCCTTGCCAGCACATGGCCTCACCATTTAAGGTAATGTTTGCACTGCTAAAGCGGTTAATGAATCCAAGTCTTGGGAGCTGGCACAGCGACTCCCCTCACCAGGGCCTGAAAGCGCCTCAGGACGCTGTCCCCTTCCCTTCCACACAGCTGTGAAAAGTTTAAAAAGCCCGACCCCATAACATGAAACGGTGAGGGCGAATACAACTACAATTAAAAAGGGGGGAAAAAATATTACTTTGGCATCCTGAGGTCATTATCCGCAGTTTATTGCCATTTGTACAGTGCTTTTATTTTGCTTTATATGAGGAGGATTGGCCTTTAATTGCAGCGTTTGCTTGTTTTTCCTTGCAGTGTTTTTAATTTCTGAATGCGTGTATGCATTGGGGGGGAAAAAAGCGCGTGTACCTTCAATGACCCCATGAGTTCCCCCAGCAGAATAATGTATCCCATCTTAAACTCTCTGCTCCCGGGATTCTCCACAAAAATCATGACAGGGAGAGAAGGAGACAATAAGTTTCTTCAAAATGTTATACTCATAATTGGTACTAATTTCAGGGGAGATTTGGTAGTCTGAATGTGTTCACTTGCTGACCCTTAAAAGAAAGGCAAGTCTTTCTTTCAGTGTCTTTTTTTTTTCTTTGGAGCGAGACATGAATTGTTTATTCCACAGTGATGTGCAGCACACAGGGTAAATTATAAGTTGATGTGATAAAGATCTCTGGATCACAAGAGATTCAGATTCAAGGGCCAGACCAGAATATTTGAATTTGCTATGGTTTATTTGTTTGATTTATGGAGAATGATTTAAATTCCATCCAAGAGCAGCAGTGCTACATTTTAAATACAGCTTATTTCTGTGATGAAGTGTAACACAACACAGACTCACTGCACACAGGACCAGACCGCATTCGGCCAACGATACAACAATTACATCTGTCCCAGGAATTAAGAGCACATTTGAGACCACAAGCCACAAATACGTTTCAGAGGAAATACTACTTTTCAGCTATGCTACCTTTCTTGTGTGGCTTGCTCTATTGAGCCTTTTGAGAGAAGGGCTTAATCCACTAACTAGACTGGAGAGCACCCTAACTAGTCTAATCCAGGGGCTCTCCTGGGCTCTCCCAGGTACTGATTGACTGATTGGTGGAGATGGATGCTATCTGGTGTAGTGCAACTCCACTGGGCATTTAAATGACATTAACGTTGCTGGATAGGCAGAGAGAGGGAGAGCATTATGAACTATGAATGATGGTCTCCTGACAAATCAGTATGTGCCATGACAAATGCACATTTGATAACACTCTCCAGTTGCTTCTGTCAGCAGGGATGACAAATGTTGCCACTGTGTTTGTCAATTCCTTAGTAGTTTCTGGTTATTTTACATATTTCCTCCATATTTGTTGCTAGTTCATGCTGTAGCCCAAAATGTATTTTTAAGCCCTTCTGAAAATTCAGACAGCAACAATGAAAGAAAAGATCAGCGTCTGGTTTGAGCAGAAAATTATAAAGTTGTTCAAATATTTTTATTATCTGCTGTAATTTGTTAACAAAACTGAATTTCTGATCGATGTATCCTGTCCATACCATACATCATAAGTCACGTCTCAGGTTATTCAAATCTGTTTTTTTTTAACATTACATTTTACATTTTTTGAGAGTTAACTCTGTATAACATTTTGTCATTATCCATAATGAAATTACCCAATATCCAGCAAATAGTGTAAAGCTTGCATGTAAATATTACCAATAATAATCAAATTCAGTCATACTAAATTAGCAGTGATTATCCATAAAGTATTTTTTTAACTCATATTTCTCAAATTGATTATTATGTTATATGATAGTAGGATTTCATGTAACGGTTTGCTTTTAACATTTATGCTACAAATACTATAGCAGCCTACCTTTGAATTATTAACTCTTGATTTCAAAAATAGTGCATTTGAACACTAAGAGCCTTTTTTCAGCAGATATTTCACACAGGTATTCGGAGCTTGAAGCAAATCTAAGATGGGTGGGATTATATCCAAGAGATTCCTCCCTCCAAGATTTCAGTACCTCATAAAAAATGTCTCTATCCTGTGCTCAGAACTCATTAGAAGAGTTTGTGACCACTGGAGTGTGCGAGCTCTCGCAGAGCTCAAATCGTGGAGGCACCACTGATGTAATTAGAGATTGGTTCACATAGCACGTTATAGTGGTCTTTCCTTTGTGGACAAAGCAGCAAGAACAACTTCATCTGGCATTGTAATTTAAAGTAATTTTACTCCCATATTTTTTGCCTGTATTGAAACAACAATTGAGATAATAAAAAGGAACATGTACAGCTGGACCATAATTGAGCAAAGCAATATTGGACCCTAATTAAATTATACCCCTCCTCTTTCATAGTTAAATGATAATCATCACAAAGATTCACATGCCCATTTGCTAATAGATATGTTGAAGTTATTAAAGTAATCAGCTGCAAAGGAAATCCATTCAGAATTGATTGTAGAATATGCTGATTGAGGCATGGTATTATTTGGAGGTTGAGTCCAGTGTGGGAGTGATCATTAAGAGATCCTCCAAATGAATGGGAATTATCCTTATTCTGAAGAGGGGGCTTACAGGACTGAGGGCTTCTCACTGAAACAGACCTTAATTAAGAGCTCCAGTGTTATTATGAAACAGTAGCAAAGACTCTCTGCTACAAGAGGATTCCTTTCTAACTAAAGTTACCCAGATACAGACATAGGCAACTTATATTTTCAACAGGTAAGAAGGGAGGCTGAGCATTACATCAGTTTCAACAATGGAGCAATTTTGTATTTCCAAACTTCAAGAGCAATCTGTCCTTCAGATTCCCTGGGCATGCCGCTTCTCACGGTTAAAATGTTTTTTTTTTTATTTTATTTGCACGCACCTTTTTCTATTGTCTTGATCCGAGTAAAAATCAATGCTGATTAGCTCGGTAATATGATTATATGCATCTGGAATTGATATTTACTCTTAAACCAGTCAATGCCAGTTAGGTATGAAACCATGCATTCCTTCACACTAAATCACATTAATACCTAATCATCCAGAATGAGGGAGAAATTCAATTGGTGACAAACTCAGTTTAAATTACTGGTTTCTTTTCCAGTTTTCTTTTAAAACTAAATATGTTGGAGTCAGGTTGATATTTTTTAGAATAAAAAGCCTCTGCAAATATAATTCAAAAAATGGTGTATGATTCTGAGAATTATTAAAGTCTGCGGTAATTGCAGTTTAAAATAAGCCAAACATCTAACACAATTGTCCTTCATTGCTTTGACAAAATATCATAGTTTGCCTTCTTGGTAGGTTGTAACCTTTGCTGTTTGAGGGCTTTGAGAGAAGAGAAGATGTGTAAAACAACTATGCAGACCGTGTAATTTCACTGACTTATTTAAATAAACTCCAGGTAATTCAATATCAAAATCAACCCAAGAAAACGTCTGAAGTAAACCATTCTTCACATTTTTAGAATATCCATTAAATCAGAGCGAAGACAGTTATTGTTCTTTTAACAGTAGAAGCAACAGCCTGCGCCTCGTTTTTATCTTGCTCTATTCAAACCCTGCAGATAGCAAAGGAGAACAGGGTACAATAGCATTTCAGACCTATCTGCTTTGCATTACTTTACCAAGAAGCGCAGCTACCTTTTAAAATTCACAGGAAGTCCAGACTAGCAAAATGCTCAGGAAGAGGGGGAAAAAAGGCGAGGGTACGCATACAGTACAGTCTAATGAGATCTGTTTTTCTGGCCCATTTTATACCCACCTAATCACACGCTCAAATAGATTCTGTGAAACCCCATCTCCCTTTGAAGACACTCCCACCACTCATGTGATCTGATTAGTATTTAACATGAGATACCAGCCCAGGCCAATTATGAGAGCTGACCACAATGTTCCAGTCATTCGATGGGGTGGAGATTCAGTGAGGTGGAATCATAATTTAGGGCAGTTAAAGACAGACCCTTGGATCAGTGGCTCCCTTAATGCACTGTAAAAAAGGTGGCCCAATTAGTGCCTACCCAAGAGCGCTCTTAGTCTATCCTGGCTTTGCATGTGCCAGTAAAATGATTAGTTGCCAAATCCTGTATGGGAGTTTCTTAATCTTTTGTAGCCCTTCACAACTCTGTTCGTAATTCTAGGGGATGATTGCTATAAATTGCGAAGCTATAAATTGTCTTTGGAATGTTGTTTCCTCGTCTTTTCCCTTTTAACAGCAAACATTGTGCGTGATCATGATATCAAAATAATTTTTGGATGATCAACTGAAAGACTGCACATTTCACAAGATTACATATGTGTCTAGGTCTGAACACGTTACAGAATTTGTAACCTTCTGAAAAAAGACAGAAATATACTCATCTTCTTATTCCGATAAAGGGTCCTTATTAGTGAATAAGAAAAGCAATACATCTCATCAAGTTATGTTGTGTTCTCTGTGAAGAGAATAGTCAGAGATAGTGGGTCCAGAAGAGGGTGCCATAGATCATAATCCAAGCATGCTCTTCCTTTTCTTTTGCCTTCTTCTCTATCCACCGCGGTGCTGTCTGGTAACACACACACACACTCACACACTCACTCATAGATCTGATCGAGTAGGGTAGCACGCTCCTACGTAGCTGCCTATTCTTCTGCAGAGTTCATAACTGTCAGCTCCTAATTCAGTACAGTAGAACAATGTTAATTATCATCAAACAAGGCTGGAGAAAGGGAGGCAGGGGGCCACAAAAGGAAGAGCTATTCGGAAAATAAGAAAAAATGTATTTTAGCTGTGAGGAAAGTAATTATGCTTTTATCCTCAACAATATTTTTTTTTCTTTTCTCATCTTCTCTCTCTGTCTCTCACTCTCGGTCTCTCTCTTTCTCCTCCAAACCAGTGTGTGTACTCTCCCGCAGGACCTAGGTGAGGAGTTATTTCTGCATCTGGCTTGAGGTTCCACCGAGCTTTTACATAATCAAATCAATATTGCTATGATTCACCCTCTGGCAACGACTACCTCGTGCAAGTTTCACTGGTGATGTTTGGCAGCTTACGAGATAAAAAAAGACAGAGAATGAGAGGAAAAAAAACCCTTAGTTAAAAATCTGTGGGCTATTGATTTCTTGCCTTGTTGGTCCTCTCCCTACCACCTGGCTTCTCATCGCCCTCTTTTTCCTCCCTCTCTCCTTTGTTGTGTCCTGTGTGTTCCAGGTGTAATTTTTCAGTCAGGTAAATAAAGAAGTGGTCCGACAGTGAGGTGGGGTTCCAGGCCAAGGAGGGGCCTGAGGTGTGGCGAGGTTTCTGTCTGGGCAAACCCACCGTGCGATCCATCTTGATTCGTTGACGGGCTATAGACAGGAGCAGCACAACAAACGGAATCCTCAACTAAAGCAAATATGACAGCCAAATGTTGAAAAGAGACACACAAAAAAAACACACCCACCGATATCTAAAACACAAAGACTAAGCCCTTGAAAATACTACAGTGAAAGGCAGATCTCGGCACTAGTGTTTCACTCGTTATTGAGCTGGGGTGGTTGAGGAGAGCCGCAGAATGTTACATATCATTACACGGCGCTGGAATGACATGATGAAAAGCAACAGAACTCGCTGCACTCCCAAAAAATCAGCAGCGAGCATCAGAGACAATTCAAACCCACAGTTGAAACAATACATAAAAAGTGTGATTAAGTTTGCAGTATATCTCCACAAGAAAATACCAAGGCTTATCAAAGCCAGCATGAGGGGTGAAACTCAGACTCTCTATAAAGTGTGTTTCGTTTTAGTAGCGTGAAGTGAGCACATTCAGATATCCTCGAAGATGATGCTGTATTTTTTTTTTTTTTTTTACCTTCTTATATCTTCATAAATCATGCCCAAATATGACTTATTTAAAGGTTCACGGAGAGCTTGAAGCTCCTCCAGCCTTTTCATCTTAATACACTTGTGCTGTCTGGACAAGTTCAGTGCAGTCCTGTTAGTTGCCGCACCAGAGCATAAATCCTTCCTCTTTGTCACTTTGATCAGGCTCCCTTCCTTTCCTCAAGTGTCCATGACGAATGTGAGAGGGTGGGGGACAGCGGGTGGAGAGGGAGCACGGGGTGAGGTGACAGGAGACGAAAGGAGGAATGAGAGAGTGAGTGTGTGTGGTGGGGGGGGGGGGGTTGCATATAGCATATATCGCATCGCATTGATTCGGTCCATTTGGTGGACTGAACATGAACCCAATAATCAGATCTTGCTTAAGCACGCGCTTCCTCAGTAATTGACTCTCGCATATTGATTAAGATGTTGATGTGTCCCAGTCCTGCTCCCGTGCTAATGCAACTGAGAATGAGCCTGACCCCCCCACCTCACTTGCAACACTGACACATGACACACACACAAGCAAACACACACACACACACACACACACGTACATGCATGAACAGGCACAATACACATGCACGTACTGACACGCCAACAGAAACACACACGCTGCCGGAACAAGGCTGTCATTGGGCTCAGTCTAATAGATAAAGCTGTCATGCCGATGCTGCAGTGTCTCACAGGGCCAGCAGACCAAATTAGCCAGTCAATAATTTATTTAGAATAAGCAAAGAGAAAGAAACACTGACAGAAAAGTGAACAACACTGGGTGGAAATGGCAGCAACATACAAATTACTGGTGGATTTGATTGTTGCTCTCAAAAGGTCAGCCGTTCAGGTTGGCGTCTATTTTTGTCCTCCTTTACTTTTCTCCCTCCTTGCTTGTTAAAAACATTTTATTTGAGCAGAAAATATGTACCCACCATACAATGGATATTAGATATTTAATAGGCAAGCTTGACACATTGATTTGTTTACTGTACATTGTAACTGTGCATGTACTACATACGTTGTGGGATTTGATGAACGGGTTCATGTAAATAAATAAAAACAGCTAGTACAGTACAGTCCTCTCAGATAAAACAATTATTAAAGTAGCAATATCCACTGCATTTTTAATTTTACTAAAGAAGAAAAATTAAAATTGCATGTGGCAACTCCGAAGCTGCTGTTACTGTGATATAGTACGTTCATGGTTATGATTCTTTGGCACTGTACGCAGACTTGAGAAAGTGCATCCAGAGGTTACATGAGGGCATCCCACAAGATGATGATATTCCACCTTCTCCACTTCTCTTTTTTAGTCTTGCCATCACAAAAGAAGTTTTTATTGATATTACAATTACAGTTAAAACCACATTTCTTTTTTCTTGACTGATAATGAATCTCATCCATTGTCTCACTTTTATATACAAACGTCTGCTATCAGAGTAATTTCAAAGATGCTATAACAACATAAACACACAGTGTGTCCAAGTGGCTTTAAATTTTTTAGCACGCAAGTTTCAAATATTCACAGTGTAAATGTTAGTTGGTCAGTTCATTACTTTTTTCTCCATATATATTTCAGGAAGCTTAGTAGAGCACAAATGTGTCAAAAAACAAAATGTGATTCTTAGTACATTCACAAGGAAGTGCTGTTTTTGCTTCTCATCAAACGCATATTATCATTAAACATTTCATTAGTTATATGGCGGACATATTTGTCCAACATGAAATCGCTTTTTCCTTGAGGGCATGAGCATGGCTAAGCTGCTCTTCTTACACATCCTTCACTGGTGACCCGAATGCTTTTTATACGTGTACATGCTCATTTTTAAGGTTAATTTGTATGTTGTTGTTTTTTCTCTTTTCTGTTTTTGTTATCTGTTTACATTTTAACAGATTGATTTTAACAAAATATAAAAACATTAGAGCATTGACAGAATTGGGTCTAGGAAGGCTAGGTCAGTGGACTGCAGGTTCATTTATAGTTTTGTGGGAAGCTTTTCATTGAGAGCGGAAAAAGAAATAATATTAATTCAGCCTTTGTAATATGCTCTATGGTTATACTTAACATGCAGTTTGCAAAGATCTCTATAGGGTTGGTCTGAGATCCCGTCACTAGTGTCTGCTTGTAACATAATGCCAATAAACAAATGTTAAGATTAGCAAATTACAAATCATATAATGATAATATAAAATGATGCGACCCTTAATCACAGACTGTCATGTGTAACATTTGATATGGATGTGAAACAGTTTGACTCTTTGCACGTAAAGCTTCTGTCTTGCAGATAACTGAATATATTACCCTCACTCTGATATAGTTCATCCACAGTTTCAGTGTTGCTGCTCCTCAGGTTTTGCATATCTCCCATATGGCTATGCTTATGAGCTCTTGAATGACAGTAGTATCTGTTTTTACATTGTGTTGTTGGACAGCGTAGATGATTCTTGATTTCCATCACCTTTGAAAAGCACACAACCACTCACACTTACCAGCACAGCTTCTCAGACTTAACTATTCAACAATGCAGGGTTACAGTGGCAAAGCATACAAGCACTCTTGTTTGATATTAACCCTTATCTTGTTGGGACTGCAAGTCCCATGACAAGAAAAAATGTTGCCAAGGATCTGCTAGAAAAGCTCATTGTGTGTTTGTGCCTTTTGAAAAGCAGAATGCAAGTGTGTATTTCTGTGTGTGTGGCCTTCAGGCCTCTCCTAGCCCGCTCCTGCCCCAATGGGAGGGCTGCCTGTAGCGAGGTGAACCATCACTCTGAACCACCCACCCCCTCCCTCCTCTCTCCCTTACTCCTCCATCTCTCCCAGGAGTGGACCGACACCTCTCCGCTGGCCAGAGGGAAGACCAGCACCTCTCCTGGGCCTCCTTCTATGTCTCCAATCAGCCTGCGCTGCCATGGCCCTAGGGCTGCTGCAATGTGATAATCTCTGCCTTTTGCGTTATGCATTGCCCTGATGAATTCATCTTGTGACCACCTGGCACTCGCTGTTAGGAATTCAAGTGTTGTTTTTGCAGCAGAGGCTGGGGCGAATGCTGTGAGGGACTGTTTTCTGACTGTCAGAGAGACCCTCTTCTCCTCCCTCCCCCTTCTCTTCATCTCTCCTCCTCCAACATCGGCAGAATGTTTTAACCTCTCAGAAGACCCTGGCGTATCTGCTGTTGTGGTGGCAGGAGTGGGATTCTTCACCTCAGCAGGACCTGTGTGGGAAAAAGCCCTGCTTGGTATTTAAAAACGGAAGGGCTTTTTGCTGTAAGACAAATTGAAACGCAGGAGGCTAGAGAGGAATGTGGCTGTCAGAGTCAACAGCTGCTAGTTTTTCGCTATGAATAATCACTGAGGTTGACCCATGGAAGCTGAGGATTGTGTAACACATATTTCACAAAATTAAAGGTCAATGCAAACATGTGGCGAAGCTTGTGCCCCATAACTTTTGACTTTCTTCAAAGCTGCTTTTGTGACCTCAATTAAATTATGGAAATAGAAACTTGAGGCAGACAGAATCACTGTTGTGTTTCAGTGTCGGGTTTTATAATACAGGTTCAATCGAAATAATGAATTAATAGATGCATTTTTCATAAACCTTCAGCAAAAATGTGAGCCCTGATGCTGAAGAGTCCAAATTTAAATACGGTCTCACATGTACACTATGTAGTCACACTGCACTTGAAATAGCTTGTGGCTCAAAACATTAGAATTTCATATTTTCTTCTTGGTTGCTTCAGTGTGTGCATGAGAAAGAGAGAGAGAGAGTGTGTATAAGCAAGAGAGCAATAGAGTGTCCATGTCCTTGGCATCACACCAAATCTATAATTTACACTTTTACATAATTGGACTTTGCCTTTGCTGCTTATTGATTTTGCATCCTCGTCTTCTCATTTTCTCCAAGTGACAGAGCAGCATGGGTAAATATTTTAATAAACCATTTGGAAAAATAGCTAGGCACTTCAACAAGACATGTCCTATGTCTCAGAATGAGAAACACAATGAGAGACCACCAATGTCTGATGGCATACACACTGCAGAACCCAGGCATGTGTCAGTCCTCTTGATTTCACACTCATTTAATCGTATTTCGTTCGAGCCAGGCCAGGACACTAAACAGACATGGTTCTCACCACTGGGTCCATGAACAAGACATTTTTTCAAACCCTCAGAAATGTATTTTTCCACAAAATGAAAATAATCAAATGAAGGTTCACTTTGTTTATTATGCCTCGTTATGTTGTGCTGTAAGTGGATATGATAAATTGTGCTATATACCAGGCGTGCTTGCCAGGAAAATCTGATAAGAGAAATATTTACCCCCAGAGTTCTGCCCGTAAACCATCAGTGATGGATGACCAAGGACAGAATACGACATTAATTTGCCAAACAGTGTAATTTTCACCCCAAAATCCACAATGAAATGTCCCCTTTGTTTCCACACAATTCTGAAATGCTCTATATTTGTAATTTCTATCTATTGTGTTTTTTAAAGAGTTTAATACAATATTATGAACATATGTCTAAAATTGTACTTTTTAAATAAATATAGTAATAAAATGGTTTAGAACCATCAGGTCTAAAAAAAAAACAGTGACAAAACCACAACAACAAAGGCAGTTTTCACATTTGACATGCTGTCAAAAGAAGTTGCAAGAGACAGATTTTAAATAGTGTTAAAGTCCCTAGTTTTGTAGTTTCAGCACTAAGTCATCTAAGACTCAGACAAGTATGATACATCTTAAGGCCAAAGTTCCAAGATGAAATATTAATCAGAGAGAGGTAGCTTGCCAGGCTGCTGTCACTCTCCTATCATCCACAGGACTTTGGACTTGTTAGCCAGGTAGCTACAGGCAAGGCCCCATGGCAGAAACTATACAAGGAGTTGCTGAGTGGGCAGGTGTCTTTGTGAGAAACCTCTCACTTGTTTTCCTGGACTAACTGTTTGTATTGCTGTGCCTCTGATCATGAAGGGTAACCTTAATCGTGGTGGGTGAAGCCAATCTTTGTGAGCTGTCATTAAAACGGCCCCCACGGGCATGGTAGTGCGGTAGTAATTTTGCACTCAGGGCTACTGAAGTCGCCATCTAAAGAATTACTCCTTTTTTTTCTTCTTCTCAACAAGCTGGCTTCAAATCTCTCCCATCTTAATCCTCAGAACAGTGTTTGATTGAACATGACAGCACTGTAACTAAACTTGAAAGGGGGATCAGAATACATGCTGCTGTTGTGACTTTTTTGGAAGTAGCATCAGCTACTTTTCAGAAGGTTGAGGAACCACAATTTGCTGAAAGCTTAATGCTGAAATAGATGCCACACACGATTAAGTGTATCGAGCAGATCAGGGATCAGACGTCCCATCAAGGTTACTGCAGTCCGCTGACTAGTTGCCTCTGGTTGTCCCAAGACCAAGGTTGAAGCACAGGGGAGATCGCACCTTTGCAGTTGTTGCACCCAACACTAGAACAGGTTGCCTTTGCATGTTAGACTGGCCCTTACACTGCCTGTTTTTAAATCCTATAGTATTTTTATTCCTTGGCTTCAGTATAAAAGTTGTCTTTCTTTTACTGGTATTATTGCTTCTACTATTTTATTTTCCTTTTGTCTTTTAAACTGATCTTTGTGTTCTTATTGTGTGGCTTTATGGTTTTTCTATTCTGATTGTACCAGCACTTTGGTCAGCTGTTGTTTTTACATGTGCTGTGTAAATAGATTTGGATTGGATCGGAGAACAGCAAGGGCTGCCATTTTGTTCATCTTCTTGTTGGATTTAGTAGCTACTGTTTTCCTTTGTTGCCTCACGTTTGAGGCGGTGTAGAAAATAAAAGTAGAAGCTCAGGACCAAACTGTGATGGACTTGGGGCAATTATACTTAATTGGGTGCGATTGGTTCCCTTTAAGCTTGTCCACTCGCTTCCCAGTTGAGACCAGTTGTGACTTGGCTGGGAGTGACGACTGGAATAACGCCATTGCTCCTGGCATCTGATGAACTTTCACTGAGCACTGGCTCGCATGGTTTCTCCTTAACCAACCCCCAGACACACTGTGACTACTGCTTTAATGCTGCCTAGTTCATAGTTACAGCTGCGTACCTTTGGAAAAAACTAGACCAAGGAATACCAATTGAAGGATTTATTAAAATCAACGCAGTTTAGTTTAGTAAAGGATCTATATATTAACAAAATATGATAGATCAGTGATCTTTATGAACAGCATACATTTCAAAATACTGAATTTGGCAAGTGTCTATGTGTGCATTAGATCAGGACAGAACAAACTCAGTATACTGCTGATTTCTAGTAATCACCCACTACATTGTGCGTTCTCATTTAGGGTCTTCCTCCTGCTCCTCCATGCTGCTGCAGACTAATAAGCTTGTCCTGTAATCACGTTAGCCGCCCTGTCGGCCCCAGCCAGGGGACCTAATTGGGACAGAGCCTTGGACAAAGTGAAAATTAATAACTTTTGTCAAGCTCCTGGCGCATTGTCTTATGAAGCAGCGCAGGTCAATTAGAAAGCGTGATACGATAAGGTCCAAGCAGCAGAGGAGAGCTGACTCAATTAGGACAGGGACTGGACTGGTGAGCTGGGAGTCAGAGAGGGAGACGGAGGGAGATTTCATCCCTAAACTGCACGTTAATGTGCTGCAGAAATGGACTGTTAGTTGCATTTAAATGTCTTTTGTAAGTTAAGGGGACATGGCATCATACAGATCCACTGGAGACATGTACTATCTGGAAACATTTTTCAATCTCCACACTAAACAAGATGTAATGGTTTTAAGCAGCTGCCTTACTCTGTGTGTGTGTGTGTGTGTGTATTTATGTGTGTGCATGCACGTGTGTGCGGGTGTGTGTGTGTTTGTAGAGAGCTTGTGGAGCTGTCACTTAGATAGACTGTTCCCATGCAAGCTGTACAAGCCCCTGAAGCATGTATCAGTGATGCGCATCAAAGGAATTGTGTGAAAGCCTTTATAGTTATAATAGATGGGCAGACGCCAAAGTGGAAAACTCTTGATGTTTTCCCATCCCTCTTTTATTTCTCCCTCCTGAAAATGATGTGTGGGACCAAGTCCAGGAAGAATGTCAGCGAATCAGTGGCCAAGCTTACTGGAATCAACTGCTTCCTTTCTATTTTACACCACCACATCATTAACGGTTTGTTTGTCGTTAAGCTTTATTACGTAGCCCACGACAGAAACATGGAAAGCTTCAAACTTGATCTGAGCATGCACACTGTCTCTCACGACTGCCTCCTTCCTCCCCCTACATGTGCTAATGATTCAGACTATCTCAGGGCTGCCACAACACATGTAATTTAATTATCAGCTTTACTTTGTGTCAATAGTGTCTGCAAAACACAACCAGCTCAGCAGCAGCCAAGAAGTGCAGGGCTGCAGATAGTTTTCTCCGGGGAGGAAGAACACACTTATCTTTGATTCAACATATTGTCCCTGTGTTTCCTCTCATCCCAGTACCTGCCTCCCATGTTGATTCCCGTTGTTCAGATACTGATCTTAACCTGTGTCAAGTTTTCTCTGAGTGTGACACAACCTACTGCTGCATTGTTGCACTTGTGTTGCAATATCTTTGGACCATGTGTGGCAGATAGCTGGCCTGACTGATGGTATCTGGGCCAAATTTTCAAATCTTCTTTCAAGCTATTTCCAAAACTGGAGGGAAGTTCTCAGGTGACCAGCACTGAAGTAAATGGCTCAAAAATATATGAGTGGGAAGCTAAGGGCCATTGACAAGGTGTGGCATGGCTATGATACTTCATCTACTAGCACTAGAGTACAATGCCACTCTGCATGAAGTCACACCCACAGCTATGGATGGCTCTCTGTATTATGGGAGAGGGTACAGTACCAACACTGTAACAGGTAAATTGTGGGATGCACTGTACATTGCCTACCGGGAAATAGCTGTCACCATGGATACCACAGACGCAGTGCTCACTCTGCTTTTGTTTTATACCATAGTGTTTCCAGACAATTTGTAACATTGACACATGGCAAGTGAAATGCATCTAGTGACAAAACATTTTTATCCAAGCGTTCCACTATACTAATGAAAATCTATTAAAGGGTTACGCCCATGACCGAAACATTATTTGACACAGTAACTAGGCAGAACTTAATTGTATATGATGCCTTGATCTGACACTTGCACCTTTGCTTGAGGGTAGTGGGGTATCATACTGTGAATAAACACTGGAGCAGACCCATTGCTGAAAGATTCTTTTTCTATTTGCAGGCACTTAATATGCTGAACCATACAAGCAAATGTGCAAACAGAGACAGATAGTGCAGGGCAAGGCCAAGTGGCCAGACAGAACGGGATTGAGCACACAACTTCATACCTTTGCTGTGCACTTGGGCGATTAAACGATAGTGAGTTGATTAGAAGTGGAATGAACTGAACTGAATTGTGGTGTACTAAAGTGGATTGAAGTGAATTCAATACATTGATGTGAGTTTGACTTGTGAGAAATAAGCTATTCCGAACAGTCAATTAGATATGGTGTTACTAAAAATGTTTGGCAAACCACTGGTATGTTGTTGTACAGTAGTCCCTGTTCTAGAGGCACTGCTGAAGCTCCTTATCCAGCACCATGAAACCGATTAAATTGCCAATACATGGTCACATAATGTGATACTGTACGCATCGTGCTGTAACATGAGGCAGATGTCTCAATCTGTACTTTCCAAGTATCCCAATTGTTAGCAATTCAATCTTGGGCTAACCTAGTAAGCCGTCCCTCCTGCCACCACATTATTGTTTTCTCCCATCACTGTTCCTTCTCATGGAAGTTTCAACTCCCTTTCATACAGGTAATGCACACAAATGGGCCTTTAATACTATTCACAGTCCCATCCTACATTCCCTCGCTTTGTCATCAGTTTGCCTTCCCTTTAAATGCATTTCTGGACCTTAAGCAACACTTTATTGTGGCGTGTTATTTTGTCCAATTGGATTAAATGGACAGTAACTAGGAATCCATTTGAACCTGATCCTTGCTCAAGCTTCCCCAGCCAACTCCATTAACTGTCATACTTGTCCAGAAGCTCTCCTGTGCAATGGCCAAATGTGTAAGTTGATGCATCATCAATAACAATGCTGCACAGTCTTTAAAAAGTAAAACCTTATATTTTACATCTTTCCACTGAGGCAGCAGATCAAATCAGCAAAAGCGCAAGCCCTGCTCTAATATGTTTAAACACTGATGAGACGCAACTCTAGACTCCCCTGAATGGGACCACGGCACTCTCGCTCTCAGTGTCTCAGCGTAAAGTGGTCTCATCCATGAAGTTATGAGTGTAGATACAGACACTGGTGCTAGTTTACCCACATTAGAGGCCCCTTATCAGGGCTTTCGAGACCCAACCCCTTCTCACATCTCCATCATGAAATACTTTTCTTTCTTATGGAGTTGTTTCCCTCATGGAGCTTTGAGAGGGGAGAGGCAGAGACTCGGGCGTACGAATCCCTGTGGTGCATGCTGCTCTTTGGGCTTATTCCATGGATCTCCCCCCGCTGCCTGTTGGGACTCTCTCTTGATGCTGTGGAGTAAGAGGACACCAATGCCCTGAGCAGCCTCTCAGATTTATTGAAACTTCATGTCCCGTCCCGGTAGCTCATTTGTCAGGAGACCTAATTTACACTGGCCCTTAAGACTAATTGCAAATTTGCGAAAAAATGCTGATGTCGTTGGAACTGAAGAGGGCTTTTCTGCCCCTCCCTCAGTGTCCCTTGCCATGCATTTGCTAATGTGTTTCATCTGTAGAGCATAAAATAGACACTGTTTCTTTCCTGTGTGTGCATGAGGGGGAGAGAGAGAGAGTGGGAGAGTGCAAAGAGAGGCCGACAGTAGTAGGGTGTGTGAGAGAGAAAACGCTCCAAGATAAACCCCTAATGGGACCACTAACAAACAGGAAATCGTGACAAAAACACAAACATTATTTACTGTTTAATTCAATTCGGGAGACCAATGCCCTCCCATCTTCCATATCAAGTCATCAAGGCCAGAAACAAACCCCAAGACATCAGGCCACATGGCATTGTCTATATTTGGCAACCAGCAGACACCACATGACAATTAGCAGTACAATTATCTCAGGCACTGGGTAGCTCAATGTGCAGATGGCAATTGCTCCTAATGAGCGGACTTCTTTCAAGGCAGAAGATATGCATATGAAATATAAAGGGATCTATATTAAACTGCAGTTGTATGCATTTATTTTTCCTAAAATTGCATATTTCTACATTTCAGCTCTGTATGTATTACATCTGTCTCCATACAGACTTGGCATGACCGCATATTGTTTTATGGAAATGTCATAAAAGAGCAGATTCCTGAAGGTTCTGCAAATATTCTCCTTAAATGTTTCAGGCAGTAAAAAAAAAGTCTGAGAATAAGGAAGATCTGTTGTTAAAGAAAGATCACAGTTTCACCATGACCGTTAGATTACATTTCATTTATATGTTTTCCAACAATAATGTTTATATCCTTAAGAGGGTGTGAAGTATTTTGGGCTAAATGGCAGAGATGTGGTGTGCTGTAGTTTTGAGTGCTGTGCAGATGTGAGTACAGAGCACATGCTGCTTGATTTGAGGGATAATATGCAACCACATGACTCAATCAGGAGATCTCCTCCCTTCATCAAGGTTTTGACACATTCAGCATACTTTGTGGCCGTTTGCACATGCAAATATTTAGAAACTGACAGATTCTTGTCATGGAGAGCATGTTTCAGGAAATCTCCTCTGCATGTGTGCACACTTTTTAAGTGGAACCGTGTAAAATTTTGAGTTGTGGGTTTCCAGTAATTTTTTTTTTTTTCGCATCTCTCATTGATTTGCCTTTAGTCCTTGCAAAAGTCCTGAAAGACGTCTTGCACAAATACAGCACACTTTAAGACACACAGAAAAACCTCCTTCCTCTTTTCCTAACATGTTTTGATGAAGTAGTTTTGGCACAGCGGTTACACACATGCACAGAGCAAAAAAAAAAAACTGTATAAGGGGAGTTTGAAGGGCAGAGCAATTATCTGATTACAAAAAACATTATATGTCAAAAAGAACAACAACATGTAATTGGCTTGGTGTGTTAGAGCTGCAGAAGGCCAGATGTAGAAAGGTGTGCATGCCTGTCAATGTAATGGCTAACAGCTTGACCACATAGTCCATAAGGCCTGCACCAGGAGGGCTCAAACAGCAATAAAATCCAATGCTAGCATTTGTTAGTACTAGACACTCCAGTTTGATTGGTAAAATTCACACTCTAATGGGCTTATAAAGGATTTCTTGGGCCCAGAACAATGAGCTGGAGGGCTAGAGCAGTGCCAGGTCATGGACACCCAGCGATTCACAACATCCCCCCCTTCTGGGCATGCTTAGTTTCCCCCATATCCACCAGTTACCCTCTGCAGCTCTGTTTAAAAGCCAGTCGGGATGTTCCAAAGGTATTTAATAGTGGTGGTGGTGGAGGTGGGGGGTGGGGGGGATTTCTGGACCTCCCACACTCAGGTTCAACCTCAGAGCCATGGCTTTTCTGTTTCGCCCCACCCCGTCTCTGCATCTCTCTCTCTCTCACTCTCTCTCTCTCTCTCTCCCCAACCATATGTGTAAGTGTGCAAAAAAGGTCTTTAACCAGGGGCACCTTTCTTATGCACCTTGCCTCATTGCTCCCCTTTCTGGTGAAGACAACACAGAGGGATAGAGAGCCCACACATAGGGAACACATTTACCCAGGCAAAGGGCCAGAGCATTGCATTCCCATGGACCTGCTAGGGGAAAGAACTGCAGAGCACATTTTACGCGTAAATATTCAGAATTGGATGTGGCACATCCTCTCTTTTTTTTCTTTGTCCTTTTTTTTTTTCTCCTTTCTGTTTCTCATGTCTCATCCCCCTCACTCTAATCAGGCTTCCATGTTTTGACTGACCATGTTGGCCATGGTGGCCAAGACAGGAGTAAAACAAAAGCAGAGAAGGGCTTTGGATCCATTTGATTTTGATTTGTATTGCATCAGGAATTCAGACTTACATTTTATGCCTGTTGTGCGCAAAGACAGCCATCTTTACCTCATGGTTCTGATATTCGGGGGTATGCAGGAGGAGTGCACTCCCTCTGTGAAACCATGTGTTTCTGCATGTATTTGTTTTTGTATATTTGTGTATATGTCTGTCGAAATGTCAGTTGTGACTTAAGGCCTTAGGGCTTGTTTTGTTTATGTCTTATGTGTATAAGATTTGTTTCCTCTTGAGGCCATTGTGTGTAGTCTCATCCCCAGTTCTCCTGAGATACTGATCTCTATTTTCATCTTTTACACATGTAACTGGCACTAATGACTGCTCTGTTCCAACTGTACACATACGACTTCATTTATTTAATACTGCTTGCCTAAAACCCTCCATCAGGACCCATCTTTGGCAGATGTCTGTCAGTTGTTTGTTGAGGCTATCAGTCATATGTATTTGATGTAAGGCTGTGTTTAATACATGCGGCAAAACCAATTGGCCACTAGGACCAACAAAAGTTGAACTTGAGTTAGTACTGTATTTGAGTGAATGTGAATGTCTGTTTCTGTTTGTAATAGCAATTTAGTGGAGTGTTTATGCGATCTCAATCTTGGTGTGCGTTTCTTTCTCTTCCCCAGTGGTGGTGATGGTGGCAATGGTGGGATTATGGAGTGGGTGTTTGCTCCTTTTCAACAGTCTCTCCACATGGCCTCCTGCCTCCTTTGTCTTTTTATAGCCTCCTTCTGGGAGACGCTGCACTCTCCCCGAATGCAACACAAGCCAAAACACCTCTCAGTTCCTTCGCCAGAGCCCGTTACCGAGGGAATACTGCTATTCCTCCCCTACTTTTCTACACACACCTTCTCTCATCTCTCATCCCCCCACCTCCAGTCCCTCTCTCTTCAGCCTGGGCTGGACACAGATTTTTGTTTTTGGAGCATGAGCATCAGGGTGATATGTGAGTCATAGCGTTGCACCTGAAACTCAAGTCTTGGGTTTCAAGTATGACAAGTTAACCTTACGTGATCTTGAATTATTATAGTCCCCTTTCAGTCACATTCATTTCATCAACCTCATTTTGCAGTGGAGAGAATGTGGATCATTCTTTGCACTATGAAATCGTTCAGACAACTTTGGTGATTTATCATAAAAGTATGCTGACCAGTATGTCCTGTATCCCATAGTCTGCTCAATGTAATTTACTGTTGTCAGCTGTCCATCATTGTTTGAGAGAGAGCTTCTCTCTAAAAATCCAAGTGGTTGTGAGCATGATATAAAATGTTACCTCAAGATAATTTTGATGTTAAAGAAACACAGCAGTGATATTGTCAGTGCCGGTGGGGTTAATTTTTTTCCACCAATTGTACAGTAGCACACATTATGATTCTACATTGATTTCCTACTTTCTATATAGTATGAGAATCAACATGCAGAGACTTAGGACAGGCAATCCATCTCAGAGAAAGATTTTAGGCCTTTATTTTTTTGGTTAGGCAAAATTAGCTTTATGTTGTTACATAGTTGTGAGCATGGAAACTTCGCTTGGTAATGTGTTCATCGATGCACCAACGTCCACGTACGTGTTAATGAGTATTACATTTGTGTGCTATGTTAAAAAGTTAAAGCCATGCCTCCTACAGAACAAATGGTGAGAAAATGACCTGAGTCATTCCTTTTGTTAGAACGTAGAGCTAGACTGATAAACTGGCCAAACCAGTGTATTGGCTGATATAACCACAAAAAAGGATATTTTTTAACTTCCAGATATGGATATCTGTATTGGGCCTAAAAAAAATCCAGTATCAGCTGGGTTACATCACAAAGGTTATTAGTTGAAGGTGCACTTTAAAATCGTCGCGTGTGTTGGGACACTCGCATGCAGTCACTAAGTACTGTGAGACGACTTCATAAAATAATAAGTAATATACAATAACGCTCTGTTAAATTAATGAATGTAACAAAATGAATGGAGACCAGTGGCTGCCCAGTGTGTGCAAGAATAGGCTACAGCCCACCGTGACACTGCACAGAATGAGAAGACTTAAAAAGAATGGATGGATAGGGGTAAGTAAGTAAATGTAACACCATAGCAAAATGAATTTAAAAAAGCTATTGCTGCCCAGAAGTTTGACAATGTATCAAAAAAATAATTTTGTGCCTTTGAAAGCGGTCAACATGCAGTAATATCAAGTATATGTGTAATTAATGGGCTGTAACAAGCCTCTACGGCTGAAATGCAAGTCTTTTAAATGTTTTCCTTTGTTTTCCACACAGGCCATATTAACCACAAAAGCCATTACTTAGGTTTGGTATTTCATGTGTCTATAGTTTAGATAACTTATTGCCCCTGCCTCTGTGTGCTGGCAGCTTTGCACACCCAGCCCATTCCTAACCGGCCCTGGCCTTCTTCCTGTCTCTGTCCCTCACCACACCCAACCTGCACCCCTGTGTGGCATCAGACTTACAGGCGTGCCACTACACTGACATGGTCGTTTGTCTTCTGACCGCCATGGCATATGGAGAGGGCTGGCATTGCACAGATGTCCACTAAGTGCTGATGAAGGGAGTGAAGAATGGATGTGCTGGGAATGAGAGGATCTTTGCCGGTGCTGCTGGAGCCTGGTACTGCTCTGCCCTGCTGGTGTTATTAACTTTACTGTACTGGGGAGGGGGGCAATGAGGCTATTCAATAAAGTATGTGTTTCCAGATATCTTGGAAAGTGAGCGAGCATATGTTTGCCTTTGCTCTCTCTCTACATCTGTCTGTATCTCCCTGCTTCTATCTGTAATACGTGTGTGTGTTAGTGCAAGCGAGTGGGTGCTGCCTGGTGGAGCTCTAGTGTACTGAGGAGAAGGAGGGTGTGGATTAAAGCTGTAGGTAGAGCAGAGAGAGCCTGAAAAGAATAATTTGCAGCTTAAGGCCAATAGCTTCAAAGTCATGAATCCTCATGGGTGAGCCAGCCAGGCTCTGAACCTGTCAATGGTAACTTACTCCTCGGATAGCACGCCAAAGACTTCAATAATGACATCACCCAGGCATGGGGGTAGAGGATGGGAGCTGGGGTGGGGGTAAGGGAGAGCTGAGAGACAGGCCAGCTTTCAGGGGTGCAAGCGCGGCCCTTCAGAGTACTTTGGAGTCCCACTTGACGAGTGCTTTGCAGCTGCCTGATACTGGCCATGTTGTTCTCCGCGCGGATTGGCCACAGAAGCCACCAGGGTGGCTTATCAGATTTATTGAGGCTTAGCGGTTGACGTTCAGAGTGTGTATGTGTGATGAAGTGTGTGCGTGTGTGTGTGGAGGAAGGACCGGGTGAATAGGGAAAGGGTCATCCTTCTAACAATCCACTCGTCCCAGTTAATTTAGACAGCACCCTGGGGTTTGACAGTGAAAAGGCAAGACTTTGCACCACCCCTCACTGGAGTCCTTAGGACTTGAGCCCAGCAAAGCACTTATGTAGCTTCTCACACAAAGTCTACCTTTTTTTCCCCCCTCTTAATAATGCTGTTGTAGTCATAGTCGTGAGGTGAAATTAAATTTGACAGAGCTGTATTTATCTCACCATGTAGATCTACTGTATTTTATACTATGGGCAACATGATCAAATTCTGTACTGTCTAATACCACAGTCTGTCTGCATCCAATTGGTAAGTTTACCACAAACTAATAGGATGTGGATGTGTTACCTTGAATCGTGGTGTTCTTGGAGAAGAAAGAGTGCACCGCAATCTTGTCTCTGTCAGATTTCCCAAGCTTAGGTTTCAGACACACACTTCAAAGTCCTTCTAATGAGTGGAAAAACATTGCCGGCTCCTGCACGACATTAAAGAGTGCCATTTTTTTGTGTGCGTTGTATTTCACAAGCTTTCCCTTCCAAATGTTAGCAACTCATTTTCACCTCCAGCACAAACAAACAGTAAAGTATCACCTATTGTAGCCAGTATCAAAGGCAGCATTTGTTAACAATAAAATGCTGGTTTGAAATAACTCCAACGCAGATTTTTGTTCTCAGACTCTGGCCAACATTTTTTATGCCACAGAAATCAAAAAGGGGAGAAATGGCTTGGAGAAAGAAGGCAATATATAAAGCACGTCAGGGAACTGCCAGACAAACTACACGTAACATACTTCATTTTTATTTAATTGCTCAATTGCAGAGGCTTTGTTCTTGCTGCTGTCATCTCTTCAGTTATTTTTCCATTTTGATCGGCACTGTGTTGTTTGCAGAACTTGGCCCCTATTAAAAGCATATCGAATTTGGGACGTGCTTCCCAGCCTCCGTAACAGATATGGAGAATCGATAAGAGCATAACAAGGCTGTGACAGAATGGCCCCCACCCCCGCTCTTCTCATGTCTAAAAGGATGGCTGTGTGACAATGGGTCTCGCTCACGCTCCTGAGATCCTTTCCAGGACAGATCACATTATCTGTTGGGTGGCATAAGCGGCCATTAACCCTTTGGTGACACTGTGGGCAGTGCATGGTGCCTAAACAGGGTGTTTAATTAAGAAGTTCCAGCCAGTGCGTGTTTAAATACACCAAGATCTGAACGCACTAGAGTGTTATGTTTCTGTTACAAGTTATTTTGACAGCAAGTTTCTGGCCTCATCAGTATCTGTTTCTCCACGGTCTCAGTCGCCTCGGCCGCATTTAGCTCCCTCAGCATCAGTACCAATTCCATTTAGGGGTAAAAATGTAAAATTCCCCCTTGACTCATTCCCAGGTGGTGTTTGTGAGGGAGAGAAAGAGAGGGATAGCGCAGAGAGACATACAGAGAGAGACGGACAGGATAAAAAATGAGCAGCGGGGTTTGTTCAGGTTCAAGATGCATTGTGTCTGTTGGCAGCTTGTTGGGCCAACATTGTTTGACGTTCTACCCCTAGTGCGTTTGTGAGCCTTTGAGGGCTTTATGGCTCGGTGTGACTCTGCCGCCAATAGGTTCCAGATGCCGCCGGTGTGGGAACCGGGGAGTGGAGCAAGAGGGGAGACAGGGAAGAAGCATAACCAGGTGTGACCTATTGCAATCTGGGATGTTCTCCATGGATATTCGGACTAATATGAGTATGTATGTGTGTGTGTGTGCGTGTGTTAAAGAAACAGGGGAATGAAATGTGTTCTCAATCTGACAATGGACAGACAAACAGACAGGTAGACGGTTTTGGACACACAAAAACACTTATGCTTTAAAAATGCTAACTTTTTTTTGTTAACTGCATGCTTCAGTCCTTTAAGTAGCCCGTGCACACATACTCTGCCAAGGCACGGAGTTCATGGTTTGAGTCGCGTTGTTCAGCACATTTGCTGCTGGCACCAGTGAGGTCCAACATATGGCAGCACTCTGAGCCTTCAAGCCTGCCGTTGGGGCTCCGAACAGAACCTTCCAGCTCCACAGTGGCCTACTGTAAGGGAAAATTGTCAGCAGGACCATTTAAGGTCCCAAACCACAAGCACTGATAAATGTCTGCATTTCTCTATGTAATTACCTTCAATCCGGTGTCCCTTTTCCAAGAGGCCAGGAAGGAAACAGCAGAGCTTAGAACAGCAACAAAGCTAAACTGGTGAAAAAACAGAAATGCTCTAAATGCTGGCTACATGAAGTATGATTCTGCTGCGTGTGTTTGAAAAAAAAATAGGGGTGGGAAGAGGTGGAGCTGAGGACAGCCAATGTGTTTTTAATTTCAGAAAAGGTAAAATATACTAGAGGGGAAATATGCATTGGCAAAGTCTACGGTCAGTGAGGACAGCATAAGTTGAATGTCAGTTATCTAAGTACATCGCAGGTTTTTGCATTTTATTGTTTATATCAGTGTGGTCACAACATATAGACCTTATATGAACAAAACAAACACTGAAAAACAAAAAATGTGCATGTTGTTTGACACGCTGACATTATTTTCTTGTGGTATATATGTGAACTGTTATTAAAAGTTCTTGGGTTTTACCAAAAGCAGCTAGTCATGTGTGCTCATACTATTTAAAAAATGAAACACCAAAATATAGTTTCAATTCCTACATGATCACACAGTGGGGTTAAACATCACCATTTTATTATATACAAAGTTGATGAGGAAATGTGCCTGCACCATCTTTGACAAATTTTTATAAGATTGTAAGTTTGTTTAAAAAGCTTGCAGGGATTTTGGAGTATGGTAATACTGAGCAGAATTGTTGTGGGTGTGGGTTGTCATGTCATTTTTGAGACACTGGCTGGGAATCTTTTGTTTTTGTTGTTTTCCTTTTTTGTACAAGGCAAAACACTAAACCGTGTCGTGTTAGTCAGAATGACATATTAATATTAGGAGCCTTTATTCATATGAATTTTAGAATAGTTGCAGAGTGCTATCTTTGGAAAAACTTTTCCTGTATAAGGTTTTTTATAGCAAAATGGTGCCTGCTACTGTTCTCATAGGGCTGCTACTGTTGTCGATAATCCCCTCCTCTTCAATCCATCATCTGCAAAGTAAACACAGGCCACCCCCACCTGTGTCTGACTTAGAGGGGTGAGGGCCCGTTAACCTGCTCACACAGGCCACTGGCTTGGGCCGCAGATTCCCCGCCTCTCTGTTTAGATTATTTCCACGGAGGCGGGTGACTCTCTTGTGTCACTGATAAGAGCGCAGTAGGGTGGTGGCAAGAGGGTCAAACCACAAGGGGAATAAAAACTCAGGAAAATACCGGAAAAAATATCTTTATCCCCTGGAAAAAGTACTTTTCCCCCCAAACTTCTTCACCATGGCGCAAGGCTATTACACTGATAGAAATTCTTCTCCCTCCTCGACAGTCTGGCCCTGAGTACGCAAGGGGCCAGAGTCTTAGCCACATCTCAAGCTAATTTACAAAGATCCCGAATTATTCTCTTATCTTGGGCTTTAAAGGTTGTAAGGTTGATTAACAAGGCTCTGTCCTGTTTATCAGTTTGGGGCTGGGTGTGGAAAATAGCCTGCGATAAGTGCACAGACCATTAAACATTCTATTTCCCCTAATATTTGTCGGCAACCATCTGCTTAACTGATCTCCCTTCACTTTAATTAAAAGGGATTCCCGTCTTGTTGGGGTCATTATGTGCTGGCGGACGCCAGGAGAGGGGTTTGTGATGAGTTCAGCGTTCCCTCTGTCCCTGGGTTGCCAGAGGGCTTTTTTCATCCTCCCTTCCACCCTCTTCTGAGTTAACCCTTTCCTGTCCTGCTGCACTTCCACCTTGTTATTTAGCGGGTGAAGCAGGCTAAAGAGTTAGTAAGTCCAACAATTCTAAAAGCGATCCAGTGTCTACTGGTGCAAACTTTTCTTTTCACTAGGGAAGTGTATAGATATTCACACTATCTCCCTCAACTCCGCAGCGTGAGACCATGGCTGTAATGGTTTGATTTGCCCAACACTAGTTGGATCGATGCGGCTGTTTACAGTTTCTCCCTCTCTCATCCCTTTTGTCTTTTTTCTAATTTAGTGTTCCCAAACCATGGACAGGGGTCTGAGTCTGTCTGCTGTGCTTGCATCTTGGCCCTCCTCCCCACTCTCCATCACTGTCCATTGATGTTTTTTCCCTCTCTTTCTTTTCTACTCTTCCTCTCTCCTTCCTTGGTTGGTCTTGGAAAAAGAGCTGCATGCCTCCACACTTCTGGACAAGACTGATGGCTCGTCAATAGCATTAGCCAGCATTGCAGGCCTCACTGGTGTAGAACCAAATCAATAAGGCCCAGTAAAAAGTCTTATATTTGTATGCGGTCCATCCCAGCCAAGGCTCATGTTACCAGATGAGTTTTTATAAGAATTCAGGAGTCACCATCTATTTTATTCCCATTTAATTTCACATTTCCTCTGCAATTCACTAACATTTATAAGTGCCTCTGTTCACAGTCATCCAGTCTCTTTCAGAATAATTATGTATTGTACCCTTCAAAAAGTTGAAAGAAATGTCTCTGTTCATTGTTACATTAAATATGGATATTTAAATTTAGCAGCTCTGGGATAAAGCAGTGACATATAAAATCTTTTCTGCTGGTTCCCTCTAAATTCTGGTAATTTACCTTCTAATTATACTGTGCAATTACAATCAGTTAGTCCTCAATGAAAATTGATTTCTGCTTTCAGTGCAGTGCCTGGTGTGTGTGTGTGTGTGTGTGTGTGTGTGTGTGTGTGTGTGAGTGTGTGAGTACATACATTTTAAATGACTTTCACATGTTGGAAGAAACAAAAATCAAAAATCACATATGGGAATTTGAGTATATATGGTTTACCTATAGAATTGTTTGCCTGCATCTCTCTGACCTTCACATACTCACTCACCTGTATTGACTGACAATTGTATACAAAAACACATACTGACTATATAAATGTAGTGTAAGTATTAGAAACTGCTGCAATGCTCTCTGTGTCATATCACTAGGGTCACTACTTCATATTTCCTGATATTTACTATTATATATCATATATTTACTATTGATATGACTGGCAGTTCATTCTCTTCCTTTGTGCAGTTTTTGTATCTCAGTTCCAGACCTTAAAAGCTATAATTTTCATTTGCATTAAAATCACATAAACAATTGGCATTAAGAAGCAGACTTAAACATCATATTATATTATATTGTATTGTAAACTATCTTCAAATATTTTGTTCTATCAACTTAAATCTATCAGTTAAGTGTTTTGCCTTCTGCTTTTATGCTTCAAGTTCAAGCATGTGTACACCGTGTAATATTACAGTTTTACATAGAGTAACATGCTGTCTCAGTGCCATGCTATAAGTAGTTACCTCAGTAGATATCACCTTACAGCCTGCTTCTTCTTCATCCCTGTGTTTAATGATATTTGCTTCTTCTCTCTGCATTGGAATTGGCTGTTTTTGACAGTACTTGTTTCCTCCGACAGTGAAAAGAAAAGCAGGTTTGTTTAACTGGTTATGGTACGTGCTACATGTAGACATTTGCAGCCGAATGGTGTTTTGCAGGCGCCATTGACTTTGTTTTGAATTCTTAGAATAACCTCTGTAACATGTTGTTGTGTCTCAGTTTCACTGTTGCTTGGGGTTGGAGAAGAGAGCAGTGTCCTATATATTTGTCCTATATATTGCACTTGCCTGTAAATGTGAAGGTGAATGCGAGGTAGTGATTTGTCTTTTTCTCTGTGAGGCACTGGTCTACAGAGGTTTACAGTGCTTGAGGAACCAGTCTGATATTTTATTGTAAGTCAGACATAATAAACACTTGTTTGCTTTGGAAACTTGATTCTGAAACATAGCATTTGAATTTAAACATTCAAAAATAAAACACAGAACCAGCAAGTCACTGACAGACACAGGCTCTTCAGTGCACTGACTCTAAGGTCAGACAGATGGACTTATGGACATCTTTGCCCTGTCAACCTCTCCACCGCTGGCAGCACCCTTTCCAGTTCAGACACAACAAAGCTCGTCCAGGCTGGCTCTCTCCCTCTGTCTGTTTGTCTGTATGTATTCTCCGACAGCAAAGCGCTCTGCCTCTCAAAGGTCAGTGGAGGGCCGGTGTGTTTGGCAGGCCAATCGATGGCCCGCCGCCGTCAGAAACGCGCTCAGTTATGTAGCATGGAGGTCATCCTAGTGGTGGCCAGCGCCCGCCGCTTCCCTGGTGGGAGGTCGTCGCCAAGGAAGTGTGTGTGTCGGTGTGTCGGTGTGTCGGTGTGTCGGTGTGTCTAAGATGGGTGGCTGAGGATGTCTGTGAGAAGTGGGGGGAGTATCTTTTACTCACCCTGCATATAATCAATACCACCAGTGCTATTATTCTGAAAGTGTGTGTGTGTGTGTGTGTGTGTGTGTGTGTGTGCGTGCGTGTGTTGCGCAGTTATCAACAATGACAGGGGATCAAGGAACTGGTGTGTGACAAAGAGGAATGGTGTCTAATTCAAGGTCAATAAGGCCTGTGTCACTCCTGCACTTTCACAGAGGGGAGGGAGGAGGCATTATGTTCCTGTTGGTTACCAGAGCAAACATGACATCCCTGCTGGAGCTCATATCAATTTGTAATTTGACCCCCAGTCAAAGCAAATGATGTCAACACAGGTCGCTTTTGCAAAATGACCCTGCATTTGTCCATTGTCAATATCTGCCTTCAGTGTCACATCACTGTTCCATTGTTCAACCATTTTCTCTTTGACTGATGTTAGAATTTATAGATGTAACATTCTTAACTTTATGTAGAGTAATATACGACAAAATTGGTGGTTTGCTAGTACTCAAAACATTCATCCATTAATCCATTAGCTATACCACTTATCCTTAGATGGTTTGGCGGGGGCCAAACTGTACTGGTTGCCAGTCAATCAAACGGCTGTCACAAAGAGAAAGATTACCATTTACACCTACATTCACGTCTACGGGTAATCTAGAGTCACTGGTTAACCTAACCAGCATGTCTTTGGACTGTGAGAGGAAGCCGGCGTATCTGGAGAGAAATACAAACCCCACACAGAAAGGCCCCAGCCAATCGGCCAGTCAGCAGGTTCAAGCTGTAACCTTCTTGAAGCTTTTTCATTTATAAAATTTTTAATACATTTTACACATTTCTGTTTTTCAGAATATTCTGTGCTTTATTATACTAAAAATTTAAGCCAATGTTAAGTACGTGTAGTGAATATTTTACCCCAAACATAGAGCCTTCACCGGTGAATTTAATTTAATTTCAGCATATGATCAGACAAAGGTGCTGTATGTCCTTTGTTTCCTCCTTTAGTGACCATCTTACTAATTTGCTAAGACCAGCAGCACCTTCTCCTCATGCCAGTACATCTTTTAATAACTCTATTAATCTAATCGTCCACTAATTGGTCAAGATAGCCTTTTCCCTTGTGATTTTTATCATAAGGTAATTAAAGAGCCCAGTAAAACCTGCTGAAATCACAGTGTCTTGTTAAAATGGCTTGATTGACACATTGTTTCGGGGCTCGGTCATTTTTTTACTTTTTTTTTTACGCCATAGCTTAAATAAAATTTTCAAAATAACACACTGCAATGATTATTTACCACTTATTAGGCCACTGTAGGTCCAGGTCCTTCACATTAAATAAAATATGATGACAAAATGCCAGTGACTGATAAATCTTTAATATAAAAATTGTACAAGAATTCTGATACAAATTACAAGAGGTATTTGGACAAAATATGAATAAAATTCCATTTACATCCCAAAACCCTTATGCATTTTATGCAAAAACCATAGACAGTTATGATACAGAAACAAATACAAGAAAGGCAAAAAAGAAAGAAAAAAAGAAACAAGAGTCTTTTAAAAAGAGGACAGTTTTTTCCTCCTGTCTGCAAATGGGAAACACCTGTTTAGGTAACATACAGTATTCATGAGGCTTCCAAATCACCATTTTGACACCAAAGTGTTGTTCTTTGCAGAGTGACTGTGTAGCCATGCAACGCTGTCAAGTGCCAGTGCCATAACACAGACTTTTTAAGACACAGACACAAATGCATTGGATACATAAAAACACAAGTGAAAACAAAAATCTAAATTCACCAGGTCTTCAAGCTTATTTATACTTCAAGACTGTAAAATATAATTGGCACAATGGAAAACATTAGATGAATTTACAGTATTTTTTTTTCAGGATTATTGACATTTCACAGGTTCCAGTTCAAATTAATGAGGGTATTTCTTTTGGAACGTAACACATGAGACTGAAGCATCTATACAAACCCACGTATGTGTATTTTTCTACTGTCTGCATATTTCTTATGATGTCCCGTCAAACATTTTAATCCCACTTTGTTCAATGAGCTACATTAACTGGACAGTTTGCATGCAGTGTCACCTCTCGTCCTCACTGCTTACACCTATTGTACTCACTCACTCACTCACTCTGTGACATGAACAAAACGGACAGTGATTAACAGGTCAGCTGCTTCAACTGTTTGCCGTCCCCTTCTCCCTCTGTGTGCTATGTAGAATTACAGAATAATTGATGCCTGACTCTCCTCTAATCAAATATTAAAGATTCACTCCAGTGGTTTGGGCCAAATAGGTGCTCTAAGTGACATATTCCTGCGGATCAACAGCCCGGTCACTAGGTAGCAGAATGCACCTGGGCCCATGTGGTTGGAGAGGCAAAAAGACAAAGACTGGATTGGGGGCTTTCTCCGATGAGAGGGGGAAATTGGTGGTCATTTCTCAGAGGAGAGGAGAGTGTAGAGGAGAGGGGAGGAAATGAGAGGGGTGGCTCGATCGCTCTCCAGCAGGCAATCAAGAAGAAACTGGCGATGAGTCCTGGGGAGTCCTGGCCCTGCTGCTCTCTTGCTCTCTCCTCTCCCTGTGTTCCTCTCCTTCTCCCCTGCCTTGTTAAGTGACTGCCGCAAGGCTCCAGCCAAACCACTTTCTAAGCCCAGTCCCTTTCCACCATCTCTCCCTTCTCTCTCTCTCTCTCTTGCCGTCTGTCTCCGTGGCTATGCTAGACAGTTGTTTGCATGTTTTCTCAGCTCTGTTTCCAGCTTCTTGCAGCTCTGAGCTCTGCTGGCATGACCAGCGCCATGCAGGACTGATGAGGAGCCCGTAGGAGGTAGGAAAAGGGTGTTATAAGGGAATCTCGTCTATGATATTCAGTTTTCTATCTTGCACACACAAGTACACTTATAGAGAGGTCATGCACTGCAGCGGCTGTATGAGAAATGGACAGAAAGGAACAGGAAATAAAGAATGTTTTATAGTCTGAAAAACACGACTGAAAACTTAAGATGACTTTTAATATGTTGGGTATGCACAACTCTTAATTCTAGAGAGTTCAAATCAATCTGTGAGCTTATGTTATTTAATAGATTCTCTTAATTAGTCACTGTCCTTTTTAAATGAAATGTCTGAAATCATTAGTTATTACATATGTGCTATTACTAATAAGAGCCATGGACTTCCCATGCCTGACTTAATGCTAGCTCACACCAATCTCCATGATGGAATGTACGTTTTCTGTGTAGTGGCAGCAGCTGTAATGTTAATGCTAGATGGAGAGCTTCATTTCCTGTGGTGAGGATACTCTTTATTATTCTCTGCCCCTATCTCTGCCATCACCAGAGGTTAACAAGTCATCTAGTTCTTGTCATCCTTCTGGCCTGTAAGTAGGAAGCGTGTGTGTGTGTGCAGATGTGTGTGCTTGTATGGTTGTGTGTTAGAGAGACAGCTGTCAGCAGGGTTCCTGGAGTAGCACTTTTTTATTTCTGCCAGAGCGAAGGCCGGGGGGATTGAATGAGTGAATGAGGCAGCAAGCGCCTCAGTGAAACCCACTCCTGGGAGAAGGCAGGGGTTCCTCTACTCAATTTTCCCTTCACTTGGGATAAACAGGCAATTACCCATCCCTTTTTCCTATGCCATGGCCGTCCGGTGAACTTAAGCATACACTATTAGTGTGTGTCCCTGTAGGACCTGCGCTGTGGGGTGTGGAGGTGGTAAGTGAGTGGCGGGTTGAAGAAATGGGTAAGGCGGCTGTTAAATGACTGTGCTCTGACAGACAAAGAGAAAAGCAGAATCAGAGAAAGGAAGTGAATTGAATTGAGTCACCAGTGACCCTGAATAAGAATGAGCACACATAGAAAATTAATGGATGAATTGAATTCAGCTAAATTGAATGAGTCAATTGAATTGTTCAGAGCACACAATCTCTTTCCTTCTTTTTCTCTTTCTGTCAGTGTCACGGTCTTGTCAGCAACCTTGGCGCCTGGCAGTGTAACGAAGTGACAAGTGAGTTATTAGACAGAAGAAGCTGGAATGGCAGGGACGCCTCCAGGTAACGGAGAAGCAGCACATTTTTAATGATCGTTGCTGTCATCCTTTCCTCCCTAGTCAGCCTTCCACCTCCGCAACCTTTCCATCAGCCTCAGCTCTCTTGTCTCGCTCTCTTTATTTCTGAGAAGAGAGGACTTAAAACTGCATGTGTCATATAGGTGCAGTCTTAAAAAAAAGGACATGAAATATTTTACTAGAATAGGTCATGTCTATATTCCAAAATGGCTTAAGTAGGAAACAAATGAAACTCAACATTGTTATGGATGTATGGTGTTGTGAATACTGTACAGCACACCACAAAACACTGCATATTTTCCCTCTGTGTGTAGCACCAGTCAAGTAAGAGAAGATCTCTTTGTATAGTAACACATGACATTGCTAATACATTGATGAAGAAGTCAAACTGAGGAACAATCTCTACTTTTTGTCTTTTTACAAAAAATATTCTTATACTGGACAAAAACAGCTCCATGAAGATATGTCACCCACCAATAAATACCCCTTCCCTTGGCTACTTTGCCCAGTTACTGGAAATACTTGTACCGTGAGACAGTCGTGGACATGTTAAAAATGGCTGCTGCCAACAGCCAGGAAAATGGCAACATTTTTCATAGAATACATTTGCAGCCGACACTCAGCAATGGAAACCAATACAAAAAATATCACAGCAAAAGATTTAAGACTCAAGTGCATCATATCAATCCAATGGGGCATGATTTAAGTACAATGTCACACTGAAAGAGCTTTTCTTAAGCAAAAACTGTTGTTTTGGTCACAGTTGAAAGACTATTTTCATCTTTTTTTCCCAGTTTTTTCTTTTTTCAAATCTATTGGACAATCATTTTTCATTAAGATTCCTCTTGTGAGAACAAATGTGAGTTCTTGCATTGATAAGTTTGTTTGATAATGTCACAATAATGTCATGCTTTACACAGACTACCCCACTAAACCTCTGAAGTTATTGTGATCATACCTGGCACTCATACACAAATGAGGAGAGACTGTATCTATATTTAACTCATTTGTGTTTGTGAAACAGCAGTTTATATTCAGTCACCTGGGTTGGTTATGAAGCAAGACACTTTGGAGACACTTTCTAAATACATTGTTTAGCGATGGGGGAAGATCTCAGGTTTTGGCAAGATGTTGTGAAACTGTGTTTGAAACTAATCACGTGCAAAAAGAAACTGGCACAAATATGTTGACGGTACTGTCATTTCCCTTGGCACTGTAGCCATCATTGACCCCAAACAACACCTAAACTTACCATTGCAAAAGTCCTCATTATAATAATATTACACATCCCCTTGAATAGATGCAAAGTGCAAAAACTGAATTGGTATACTAAAGCTCATAAACATAACAGACAAAAAAAATCAATAGAAATACAGAGGATGATATCAGTGTAGGAGCCTAAAAAAGCATGCCGGCAACCTCTGAATATCTAACAAGTAGATAAAACAAGCCACATGATATTCTTTTTTTCCTAGGACTCAGTTTAAAACATGTCTTTGAAGCTAACATAAATGAGTCAAGCTAGTAAGATGCTACCTCTTTCTTGCCTATAGCTGGAAGTATTGTACTGGACTGTAACATAAAACCATAAAGAGAGAGAAAAAAGAAGCAAACAACCATCAATACAACTCTTTTACACCAAAAGCCTCTTGGGACATTATTTACAAATGACGCTTTCATGCTTTTGTAAGGGGTTCATTTAAAAGCTATCATTACACAAATACAACAAGATTTTCTTTTTTTTTTTTTTCAATACTATCATTTCTGCAGGCAAAGTCACAAATAAGAGTTTGAATAGATTCTTTGGAGACGGACATAAAAACAAAGTGGGGAGACGTCAGAAAGGAAAGATGGAGGGGCTTATGAAAAAAACAACTGGAGTTTTGTTATAAAGCAAACTCCATGCTCAAGAGCGTCATCCTGTTTTTCCAAAGAAGGAAAAGTCAAAGGTCACAATAATAAATTGTATTTAGAGTCAATGAATTTTATAGAGGGACATAGAAATGTCTTGAAATGACTTACAGAGGACGGGCAGGAGGCATACAGGCATTTAGCTTGTATTTGATGGCCCTGGGCTGGGGTTAAAAGCTAATTTGAGGAGGAATAAGGATGAGGAATGAAGGGAGGAGTGGGCAGATTGACAGCAGGGTAGAGTAGCAAGTCATTATTCAGTCTATTATTGTAGAGAAGGGCATGTTTTTATGGAGGTTGGGGTTCTGAGAGTGTCGGTTACGGCTGCGCACAGAGCTGAACACCATGTTGCAACCGGGAATTTTGCACTTGTGCATCTCGCGCAGGTGCACAGTCTTGTAGTGCACACGCAGGGTCCCTTTGTTGCTGTACATTTTGTGGCAGATGTTGCAGAGGATCCCACCGCTGCCACCGTTACTGCCCCCAGTAGATGAAAGGAGAAACGGTGAGGAGGAGGGTTCCAAGCCCTCACCATGTCCTTCTCCTCTTAGTTCTCCAGTCTCATCCCGATGCCCCCCTGCAACCCGCCTATCAGCACGCTGGGTGCAGTCCTCCCCCTCACTGTTGCCCTCCTCCTCTTCCTCTTCTCCCTCCTCCTCCTCCAGGTCATCCAGTAGGATGCCTTCATCGCTGCCCTCATCTGACTCATGTGAGGAGTGGATACTGCTGCTGGATTGAACACTGGATGTGGTGCTCAGGTCCAGCACCATATAGTCGTCTGGCTGGCCCCGGGAGAAGCCGTTGGTGTGGTGGTTTCTAAGGTTTTGGTTAAAAGGGTGGGGATACTCGATGCTCATGGGGGAACGGACACTGTGGTTTAGGCCGGTGGGCCCAAGGCTGGCGCCTCCGATGCCCATCCCGGCCATAGGGTCCAAGCCCATGTGGTGCCCGGCGTAGATCTTGGCCAGTAACTCGGCTCGCAGGTCCTTGGGCAGTGGCGTGAGTTGGGGGTCCAGGACAATGTCGTCCAGCTCTTTGGTCAGCAGTTTGCGGTGCAGGTTGATGTTGGAGCTGTGCCTAATGTGGAGAGACAGTAATAGCTGTAAATCAGATGGCTGCCAGTGTATGTGGGAAGTAGATTATCTCTCAAACATAAGGTAGCCACAGTGTTGAAATACATGTGTTCGTACTTCCAATAGGTCATTTTTATTGTTAAATTATTTTACCTCTATTAAATGATACCAGGCTATAAATATTACGTTTCTAAGACCCATTACATTGGTTGAAGTACACATACGGTCACACAGAGACAGAAATTCACCAAGCAGCTCCCCTTGAAAAAGTGCTCTAAGATCAGAGACAGAGAGAGAGGGAGAGAGAGAGAGAGAGAGAGAGAGAGAGAGAGAAAGAGAGAGAGAGAGAGAGAGAGAGAGCATCCTGCTAGTGTTTACCACTGTCAGCATGTCTGCACTGCACAGCCCTCAAATCCAATAGACTCTGACTCAATTAAATACTCCACCATATTGAATGGGAGTTTATCAATTGATTCGAGCTGTGGTAATGTGATAATCGAGGGGAACTGGATAGCATATTAGCACTAGGCCCTGACAGCATTATCGCATTCGTTCCCTATTGGAGGTGGCTTAATCGAGCACCTCAATGAACATGTCTTTATGTAGCCCTGGATTTAATTAAGATGGGCATTTTTTCCCAAACAAAAAGCAAATTGTATCACACAGTGTGCTACAGCTAATGAAAGAAACTAAGTAACAAGTGCCATGCTTAAGCCAGGATATGATTAGTGAGGATTTCAGCTAGCATACAAAGCCATGCTAAAGGATGCAAGGTGAAATGGGCTTGAAAAATCGAATTCAATGCTTTTTCGCTCCAATTTCACAGCTGCCAAGTCGGACTAAGAAAAAGGGGACCCACGGCACACATGTCACAATAAAACTGCATAACACAGAAAGGAAACTTAAGCAACTAATGACCGATGTCAGATACGACATACACAAGGCCCATTCCTCTCATATCAGGTCAGCACTTACATCAAATAAGAAAAATATGCAAAAACTGAGTGCCTTTAATGTGAAGGGTTTCCATGCAGGGAGGGCACATGTGTGTAAAACAAAACAAAAAATTAAAAAAAAGAGGAGAAAACGGTCATCCTTAGCAGGACGGGCAAAAATGGAGTCACAATGGATAGTAGAGCTTACCAGCAGTGGCAGGGTTGATGCAGTCAAAAAGGGTCCCTTTCCTTTAATTATTTACTTCCCTATCCGACATTGTCCTGCAAGAGGTAAAAATACATTCATTTGAGGGACCCTTTTCTGTGAACCAGGCAACCAGGAGCCCGTCCACTCAAGCATCGTCAGCATTGAGGAGAGAGAGCGTGGCAAATCGATTGGCCGTGGCTGTCACTTGCGAGTGTGTGTCTTTGCACGTGCTTTTGACCGTTTGTGTGTGTGTGAGGCGAGTTGTGTGTGTGTGTGTGTGTGTGTGTGTGAGAAAAACAGAAAATATACTACTTCCACATAGTGGGACTTCGATCAAAAGGACTATATAAATCCTTTGTTCTTTTTTATCCTTTGATAGTACAGTTGCACCCATATGGTGTTAGCTTATGGCTAAAATATGGGAGTCATGATTCAATGTCTGTGGCACTGCATCCCGGTCTAGTCAAATACATGTGTGGATGCTTGGCTGTGAGAGGTCAGAGTGTTTAAAGATAGTCTGAAATGTGCCTTAATCAGTGATCAATACATATGGAAATGGGCACAGTTTCTGTCAGGTTTCAACAGGCTTTGATATGAACAAGGGCCACTTTTGCTCAATTAAGCCTGAAATTCAGGATGCTGTTGATGATGCTCAGGTAGGCAGGTCCTTTGCAACATGTCTCCATCTCTATAACAACACCTTCTCACTGCTAATAAGCTCTAAGTTAACCATGTCTATCTCAGTTTTAGATATTAAAGTCAAACATGCTAAATATCATGCGGTAAGTAGTCTGCACTATATCTACAGTAGCCATTTTAAAAATGCTCAAAATGCACACCACATTGTAAGAATATTACAACAACAATATTTAATGAAATATATTCACATTTGCTACTTAAGTGTTTTTATCCATTTTACATATATATGAAAATAAAGTCAGATTATGATATATCATTAGTAACCAATGGTAAATTATTTAATCTGAGGGGCTAAAAAGAAGAAAAACAGTCCAGTTTATGGTCATTTGCATAAACATCATTATTTAACTCCAATGTGTTGGCGATGCATTCTTTACCTAAATAATCAAAACAAAAATAAGTCAGCTGAATCCACACACAAGTGCATCATGCACTCACCCCTTCATTTATCAAATTTAGACTTTCTGCCCCATTTCCCACTCCCCTTCATCACTTGACTTCAGTATGCTCTATCTTGCCTCCCCCAAACCCAATTCCTTAGTGCACCCCCTAACTCCCCCACCCCCACCCCCTTACTCCATCTCTACCTCCCTGTTGGCCAGTAATGTGGCTGGCAAACCAATTTGACAGTCATCTTTGCCCAAAAGATGGGGGAGGCCTCCAGAGAGCCCATTTTTGACTGTGCAGAGGAGGCAGAGCGAGTGTGCGCCTGTCCCAACCGGCGTTAATCATCTTTAAGTTTGTCTGATGGCCCTTGCCCTTGTTTGTGTGTCTGTGTGTATACGTGTGTGTATGATGTCTAAATGACTCATAATGTGTAAATGAGATTGAAGGCTGAATAGTATTAAACTGACACAAGTGGTTCTTTGTCTTTTCTGTAATTTGGGGTGTGTTATGAGGTTTTAGGTGTGGGAGGACAAGAGTGCTAGTAACATTTATCACTCTCTGTCACTGGTACATCTACTTTGCATTGTTTCAGGCTGTTCAACAGCATAGGCTAAAAACAAAGATATAACATAACATATCACATTAAAAACATTTTTATTAACAAGTTATGATTTAAAATTAGATGAAATTTCTTGTAGTTTCACAACTATTCTATTGATGGCATGTTTGCATGGGCATGTATACATTATTTATCTAAGAAAGAAATTATTCCTTTTACTCTCCTCAAAATACATAACAAGGAACCTGTTAGGATAAACCAAAGGGATTCTGTGTTTTAATCAGCAGATTTTTTTCACTAGGGTGAGTGGCTTTTGCTAACATATTCTCTCTATGAGCAGCGTGCCCTTTGTTTATAAGAGACAAACAGAGAGCTGATTACGAGCTGGGCCCACATGCCGTGAGGGGACTGAGTGAGAGAGAGTGAGGGAAGGAGGGTGGAGGAAAGAGACTCTCCAACATAATTAACCTTCACTCTCTCCATTTGCAGTGGCCCGTGCAGGGACCACGGGCTGCGTTCTGCTGCACCATGGGAATGTGGAAGAGGGAGGACACCTACTTGCTGTAGCGACATAGGAGCATGTTAAAATGTTGGAGGGAAGGTTAAAAAAAACAAAAAACAGAAGGATAGGATGATAAAAAATGAGATAAGAAAGGCAAGTCCTGTCAACGGTTTAAAAAATATGATTAACGAGGCCAATAATGGTGATGATTACTGGTACGCGCGGTCTTTCCAGCAGTTAATCATGCAGCTTCTTCCACACTTCTGCAGACGCTGCTCGCTCCCCACAATAAATATGCAATCGTTTACCTCCGTGCAACGGGCAGCCAAGAGGCTGGGATAAAACACCCCACTGTAAAACCACAATACACACACACTCTTAAGTTGTTCTCTGTCTTACACTCAAAAACACGCACACTCCATGCTTATTCACGGGCACATTAAATTATCCTTTTCTGTATTCCTGAGTGTGTGTATGTACAGTATTCATTTGCACTTATGTGTGTGTGTGTGTGTGTGTGTGTAAAACCCTACAGTCTTATAAATAGAACAACGATTCAAACAGAGCAAACACCAGCGATACTTTTTTCCGTGGCAGTACATTTACAGTGTGTCCTACTCTGACAATGTCATTGGCTCTTGGTTGTTTTTCTCGGTAGATCAAATGACCTCTCCTCCTTTTTCTTCTTCATTTTGATACGGGAGCTTTTGATGCTGGTGTCTGATGGGGTGTTTATGTGCCTTTGCCTTTTCACTCAGTCAGTGGGCTAATCAGATATGCAGAGGTACTTGGACTGCTTGAACAGCTGCTCGGGAAGTATTTACAAAAGGAAGCTGTGCAGGGCTGCATATTAAAATCAACAACAAATTACTTCTGCTTTAACTTCCCCTTTAACTAAAGTGGATGTTATTATTCTAATGGTTCTTTTTTATTTTAAAGAATGATTTATTCAAAGAGAATTATTTTGTGTTAAGTGCATGAACCATAGGAAAGAGTTGCTTGTTTGTCATTACTCACAAGACTGCTGGGAAAAATAAAGTTGAATGAATAGAGTCTGATTTACCTAATTTACTCGTAATAGACATTATTTTATGCAAATATCTTTTTGCATAAAGTTTCTTAATCTTATCAGTGCCAATGCTCCTATGAAAACAACTAAATTAGATTTCCAATTTATTGCTACTATAACACTCAAACATACATTATGTCAGAGGATTATCCAGGGACAGATTTGATGAGAGCCTGGCTTTTGTATTGACTCATCTTAAAGCCCCAGGATGCTATGCAATGCCCTTCTTTCTGTTGTTTTTCCCCGGTTTGAACCATAGTAATATGTCCCATATGCTATCAGGAATTTATCCCCCACAGAAAAAGTATGGAAACAATAGTGTGCTTAGGTCTCACCCACCCAGAGCTATGCTATATGAAAGATGCATTATGTTCAGAGCAGCAATTGTCCCTCCTTGCAACAAAGTTATCTCTATCTCCCATATGTTCTGCCACTTTATGTGTTTGAATGCCATTTATATGCTGGTGGTGCTCATCATGTAGTCAAACTGTCACACACATACGCGCGCACGCACATATCCGAGCTGACACAGGAAGAGCATGAACATAGAAAGAGCTCATGTTAAGGTGTTAGCTTTTTTTCTATGCTCTATGGTCTCCTCTGTGCCTGGCTAAAGCACTTCACTCACCCCTTCTGGCTGCACACTTGCCTTTCTATGCCATCTTTCTCCCCTCTCCTATTCTGATTATAAATTTGTCTTCACACTGTTCCCATCTCATTTAGTTTTCCATGAACCATCATTGGGTCATGACAGTAGATTCCAGTATGAAAGGACTAATTACATAACTGACAAAAAAGCCATACAACTGCAGCTTTGAAGCTGTAACTGTTTGATTTGCAATATCCACTGTAGCACCAATATGAATCTGATCAGTATCTGCTGATTATCGATGGAACTTTACTCAGCATGAGTTTCAGGAATGTTTTTTTTTTCAGCTTATAGAAGTCTTCCGTGAAGTCAATGTTTTATCATATTAAATTAGCGTGCTATAGAACTCTTCTTTTGCTATTTAAAAATTCAGACAAGGCAGGTAATTGTTTATATCCAACAACTGTTTTACAGCATTAGGAAACTAAAAGCTGAAAAAAATGTCTCTGTTATGTATTTGTACGTACCGCTGTGTGCTTGCATCCGTGTGTTTGTGTGTGCGCGTGCATATGAGTACAAGTGTGCGTAAGTGGATGTGCATACGTGTGCATGCAAATGTTACATAGCAGGCCAGTCATGCCTAAGGCATTCTCTTTTCTTGAAGTCTTGTCAAAAGAGGGATGCCAACATAGACACCAGTGGCAGTACACCACACTGAGGCATTACGTGCTGTTATAATACTTGCTGTCATCTTGCTACTGTTGGCACAGCTGCATCAGATGAACAGCAGGTTTGCACCTTCACTAACACTAACTTGTCTAAGTCCCAGAATGACATGGTCTATATACATGTGGCTTATGAACAAACAGTGGTAGGAACAGATGCCATCAGAACAGCAAATGTAATAAAACACTTTGTGTGGAAAAGGAGCAGTGAGTTTGGGTGGAGGGAGAAAATCCTGGTGGAGGAGCAGATGATGACACTGTAGGTTGCAACTTGCCCCTTCCTTAACTTACTCCCTTAGCCCCTTACTTAGGAAAGTATCACTTGTCGTGGATGTGACAAGATTAATCTTTTTTTTTTGAGGAGTGGGAGTGAATTTACAGTTTGCATCAAGGGCCATTTTACACTATGTGCCTGTTGTGGCAAATGATTATTTACATGACTGGCAAAGGGCATTTCACCAAACCAGAAATGTTAATCCTCTTTCAAGACTGAAAGAGAAATTCTACCCATTAGACATGAAACGATGCTGGCTAATTTAACACTTAAAAGTTCTCCTGTCATGCAAAAAACAGTTGTTTGTTATGGCATCAATCTGCTGCCAGTGCCGCTACAGTATATATATCCTGCAGAGTGAGTGTGTAGGACTGATATGTGCTAACAAGCCCAGGTGAGTATGGCTAGCCTCACCTCCTAATGCGCTAATAAATGCAGTGGTTTGACAAACCACTGTCTATGTTAATATATTCGCCTTCACCTCCCTGTGACAAGGTGAGGTAGTGAGGGCAGGTAAACAGCACACTGCAGCTGCAGGGTTGATTAAATGTGTGTGTATGTGTTTCTCATCCTGACACCCTACGCCTCTGAACTTTGACTTGACAAGGAGCAGATGTCCCTGAATCAATTTAGTGTTGAATTAACTTACAGATGTTAAGTGATAGCCTATCCAGGTAAATGTCACACAGTAATGAAATACTGCAGCTAATTCTTATTTTAATATGAAATAAAAAGGAATCACACAAAATGGTCTGTGCTGTAGATTCATGTTGTACCATAATTTTGGTTATAATATAATGAGATGAATTAAACATTTCCATTGAACCTACCTGTGACTGTCACAATTACATTGAAATAAAATGGTTACATTGCCAAATTGTAGCACTAACCTGTCTCGGCTCCGCCGGGAAGGGAAGGCAGCGTTGCAGCCAGCCACAGTGCACACATGCATCTCTTTGAGGTGCACATTCTTGTAGTGCAGTTTCATGCTATAGGAGCTCTTGAAGCTCTTCTTACACACATAGCAGATCTTGGGGTCAGGACTTGAGCATGGGTCTCCCTCTGGTGATTGAGAAGAAGGGAATTTGGGTGGGCTGGCACCATAGCCCATCGAAGAGATGAAGCTCTCGTGCAGAGCAGCCATGCTCGCAGCGGCAGCAGCCGCTGCAGCCATGCCTCCATTATAGAGGCCATATTGGCCCATGCAGAACATGTCATAAGTAGGATCGTTGAGTTCTTCCTTGATCTTGATAGGGTGTTGATGAGGGGAGGGTGAGGAGTGACCCTTGCCTTCCATTTCCTTTCTCAAATGGGCTTCCTCACCACCCTCATCGTCCTGTTCCTTCTCCAGACCCCTTCCACCCCTGATGTGTTTTTGTTGTTCCTCCACATCTATCAGCTCATCACGGTAGAACATCTTGGAATCGGAGGTTTCAGACTCATTTTCAAAGTCTCTCTCGTGGTCCTGGTCCTCAGAGGTGAAGCTGTCCATACAACGCAGCTCGTTGGAGCCTTGAAGATCATTTCCACCCCTGCTGTCACTGCCAGTCCCTTCTCGACATTCATCTTCACTCTGTCTCATCATGCCTCTCAGAGCTAGACCAGGGCTCATCTCATCCTGAGAAGGGGATTGCTGCCCACTACCACCACTATGGTTCCCGTTACCATTGCCACTGCTGCTGTTACAGTTACCATTCATTTTGATACTGTTGTGAAGAAGGGATGACTGGTGATGGTGATGATTATGGTGGAGGTTATCATCCTCATCGTCATCTTTGTCCTCATATTCATCTGCCACATCAATTACTTCCTTCTCAATCTTCACTGGCATGCTAGATTTTCTAGGCTTCTTTTTGGGCGTGGGTTCAAAGTTGCTAGTGGCGAGGTCGTGATTGGTACTATGTGTAGATATTCGGTGGGACATGGGTACTGCCTCAGACATATGAACATTATTGTTAGAAGCCGCAGCAGCTAGGATGTGCTGTTGTTGGTCCATTGGGGTGGTACTGTTAGTGGTGGTGGGCAGGATGGGACTGGTGGGCAGTGACACTGGAGGACTGACAAGGTCTGCAGGGGACAGTAGTGTACGGTAGAATGGGGGCACTGGCTGAACTGGCTGCACTGATTTCAGGGTGGGGAACACCAGTGGGCTTTGCAGGGGTGACTGAAGCATAGGGTCTACTGGTGGAGTAGTGAAGCCCAGTGGTGGCCTGCCAGGGCTGGTGAGTGAGAAGCCACCGTTCTTGGTGCTTGAGATAACAGGTGTACCAGGAGTTGAATTGGCACGGATGAGGTCCTTGTCGCGGTTATTGCGCAGCATTGGCATGTGCAACCGTGGATTGGGATTGGCACTGTGGCGGTTGCGGCTGCGCAGTGAGCTGAAGACCATATTGCAGCCTTCAATGGTGCAACGGTGTTTAATCTTCAAGTGTACAGCATTATAATGTATCTTAAGCGTGCCTTTGTCATAAAAGGTTTTGCCACAAGAGTTGCAGCACACACGACCCTTGCGTGAGGTGGATCCCATGCGCCGCATGCGATGCATCTTGGAGGAAAAAGAAGCATGGGTGATGGTTTTAGAGTGCTCATCCTTCACAAAGTGGTGGTGGACATGGTGGTCACTCAAACTGTTGGGTTGCTGAGACTGATTTTGAGACTGCGGTTGCTGCTGCTGCTGCTGCTGTTGCTGGAGTTGTGTCTGCTGTTGTTGAGCCTGCTGGGTGGAAGGGGTTGGTGAGATGGGTGATGCCCTGTTGTTGGGCTCTGTCTTGGGTTCAATGTTGTTCATGGGTCCTAGAGCTCCACGGCTTGGGCTCTGGCCTGTGCGGAAGGGTGACAGGGACACTTCTGACTCACTGGTGTCCACCTGTTCACCTTGGTTTGGCAGGCTGGGCTCCCGGAGCCGGAGAGCAGACTGTTCCATAGGCAAGCCATTGGGGGGCAAGCCAAGCATGGGAGCAGAGACTGGGTTGATGTACTGGAAGGGCAAGAGGAAGGCTAGGCTGTTGGGGATATTCTCAAAATGGTGAATGCTGGATGGGCTACTATTTTCCAGATGTGTCAGAAGCCCCGGGCTACGGGTCCTGTTGTTGCTTTCAATGAATGTCCTAATCCCGGAGTCTGTCTTGGAGGAAGGAACTGTGACTGCCTGACCTTCCTTCTCCTGAATGGCCATCAGCTCCACAATGGACTTGGTCTCACCAAAGCGCAGGAACTGCTGTAGGGTGATGATCTCCTCTTCTCGGGACATGATGGTCCAGCGATCCAGCACCTTGCCTGCAGCATCCTAGATGCCCCAGAAGAGACGAGAGAGAAGACAAAAATACAAACCATTATTGATTGTGCATAATCAGTGTGGACAAAGGAGAAGATAGAGCAGGGGTTAGTTTGTAAGGGCAAGCTTTTCTGCTCATGAAATTCAGAGGCTCCTGAAGCGACAAGCAACTAACAGAGCTTTGTTGAAAATCTCCCCCCTCCACTGTCCTGTTTTTCTACAAATCAGCCCTGCGAATGTGATCATTAATCACATAGTGATGGAAGTTGGCAGGAGTTTAATTGAGTCTCAAGCAAACAAATCAAAAGCACTGAGGTGGGGAGATTAGCGTGTCTCTGCGACTTCCAACATTGTTGGGATGTTAATCTGTGAGACTGGCAAAAACAGCTTTGTAAAAGATGTGAACTCTTGCTGGGACTCCCTCTGTACACAAACTGTACCTAGGGATATTTATAAAATTGTGAGAGCCAGAAAAAATGGCTAACAGAAATAATAGAATAATTAATGCAAGCCTCTAATCGGACCTTGGTTGGCAAGCATTTTTACTGGTATGTTTTCTATCTCTGAGGCAGTGACATGCTCAAAGGAGGATGGGACTTGTACACCGTGTTTATGGGAATGGCCTTGGACATTCAAAGAGCAAAAACTCATTTTCATTTAAGATTGTGTTTGAGTATGTCCTAACAGTGTAAATGAGCTTGTGGTCCTTTCATTTGGCAGGCTGCATACTTATCATGCTCTTGTATTAGTGAGGCCTAAAGGATGTATAAACCGTGTTACTATTAATCATATCAATATGATAGTACGGTTCAAAGGATGCACAACCAGCATCGCCTTTAATACTGATAGTTGATGGTGGCAGAAATATAACATAAAATGAACAGTATTAACAACAGATAATTTATAGTGCTTGGTATTTCCACTTCCTTGTGATTGGTGAGAAACAAGCTTTACATCCCAAATGATCAAAACTACTCCAAATGGGACGTGGGCAGTATTCCAAATAGAGCTCTTTACTGCCTAGTGCGTCTTATTAACAGCTGAAAAATAAAAAGCTTAGACTCATTGTAAATGTGCACATTGTCAAACATCAATGTCCTCTTGTATGAGCCTACATCTCACAGATGTAGTGATGGCAGAACTGTTAACAAAATTATCCTCATAGAGTAACTGCTGACACTGCTGTTGTTACATAAGATGGTATAGTATGCTTGAACAAGACAGAAATGGGGAGAGAGACAGAGAGACATAGTGTAAATACTTCTTTTCACACACAGGTTCCTGGGGGACCAGGCACAAGTGACATCAAGGGAATAAAGCAAGCGATGACAATTAGTCACAGTGAAATGGTAACATTTCATATGTGCTCCTAGCTGCTGGCATCTATAAAAGATAAATGGCAACTCTGGTGAGTAAAAAGCTGTAAAAACCAACATCACAAAGCACAAAGGGCCTGTAAGGAAAAAACAGAAGATAAATGTTTAAAGAGAGACAGCAAAAAAAGAGATAGTACTGGAGAGACACAGAGGAAGAAGAGCAGAAAAACAGAGAAAATAAAAGTGTGAGTGTTTTCATATCATGCCCTCAGATATACTGGAGAAATAGATTCTTCTGAGACGAAACATCAATAGTCACTGGGGTATTTGTTGTTAAATATACATTAAAAAACATTTTACACTTTCATTCTGTGTGCGCTCTGGAGTTTTTTGCCCGAAGGTATGACTTTAAATTCTAGCTTGGGCACTGTTATTTCATACTGCATGGCCATCTGGGCATTAGTACTTCCATTCCATTTAATTGAAACAAAAAAATGAAAGCAAATTAGAAAGTGAATCTTTAAATAGTTCCACAACCATATTTTTAAGATATTGTAGTTCTAAGAAGTGGATCAGTCTTTTAATATTTTCTAAAGGTAGCCTACAGTTACAACTCTGATTAGAAGCTTGAAAAAATCAAAAGCGATTTAAGTGTATTTCTCTCATGAATGGTGTCTCTGTTTCATAAGCAGTAAATAGCAATACAGAGTACTTAAATTTTTGAGATCATTGGTAGACCACATTAAATTCAATTTAAGCCACTTTAAAACATCTTAATATCAATTTCCCAGCTGCCCCACTTTGATGTTTACTTGTCAATTTGAGATTGAAATAACATTCATGAGAACCACACGCTCCCAAAAAGGATGCCATTTTAATGGGAGTTCCATGAATTAATGCTAGGGATTATTCTGAAGTTTATGATAATATAAACTTGAGAATAATCCAATATAATGAAATAAAGCTACAAGAGCTTTGCAGGTTTATACACATAAACAAGATTGCTTGACCAAAGTTGGTCTCCAAACCCACATGCAGCTATCCAGCCGTGTCTCAATCAGTGACTGAATCAAACAGGGTTTAGACGTGTTTCATTCTCTGCTAGTCCTATCTTGTGCCTCCATTTCCCCACTCACAAAGTCAAACAAAAGCCAAAACACAATGACATAGGCCGAACTGCAACCCATTAGTGTTAGGGAGGGCCAGCCAGCTGTCAGAACAGGTCAGCAGTTCTGCTATGCACTGGACCCTGTCTGAGAGGAGGCTATCCAAGCACTCCCCGTTCACTGGTCAATTGAGTTTTGGAGGTCAGTCAACAAGCGTTTGGGCTGGGGTCGGACCTTGGAGCACGGAGACGAAACAAATTCAAAAATGGAGCAAATCAGTCTAGAAAAGGATGTGAGGGGACAAACTTGATTAAAGCTCATTCCATGTGGAAAGTACTACTGTTTTTTTTATGCCAAGAAGCATTTCAATACACGGCTGCTGCTCAAAAGCTCAAAACCTCATTTATAACAAGTATAATTTGCAATACATCACTTTATGGCAGTAATGTTGAATTCCAGACAGAAAATGTTAATGCAGATAACCCCCATGACGATCAGTAAATGATCAAAGATGAGAAAAAAAGAAGCATGTATTGTATTAGAATGAATATCATAAGTATGTGCTGACACACATTTGCAGACAAACTCAGGCCCCTGTAGTCCTTACTAAGTCTCACAACTCCACTCCCCTGCATTAGCTTTGTGATGCTGTGAGAGAAACAAATATGCCATTAGAAGCACTTTTACAAGTAGGCACTCATCTTCCAATTAGCTTAATGTGGCCCTCTTTCCTCTATATTTTCCAGGCGTGCCCCACCTCTTCTTGTACACTCCCTCCAGTAAAATCTCATTAATCCAACCCTCCCCCATCTCCCCCAGTGCTATGACATATTAGTCTGTCATTATGCATCCCAGAGTCCTTTAAACAATACAGCTAAACCTCTGTTTGCCAGGTTAATGACTATTAGCCAATAATTACAGCAGAGAGACGATGGAGTACCCACTTTATCTGGTGGACAGCCTGCTGCTGTTAGTTTATTTTATATGCTTGCCTTCATGTCTCTCAGAATTAACCTAGCAACGGCTGTATTTATTCATCTCTGCCTCTGCAATGCATTCTTAATTCATGGCAGTCTCTAATACTGTGGCACTAGATGTTGTCTAGTGAGTGTGTAGTGGGGTATCCACCTTGCAAATTGCTGACAATGAGGGTGAGCAAATGATGGCCTTGTCATGGACCGGGGCACCACTGTCAGTTAAAACAAATCAGGCAATTATGCAATTAGCAGGTTATGTGCTGGGCTGTATTAAGAGTCAGAGTGTGCAGCGTTGTCAGGTTGCATGGTGTGCATTAGGGATTAACAGCTTAACATGTATATACTTTTCACTAATCATCAGCTATCATACTCAATGAGTGAGTGTATTTGGTAAGCAGTGGAGAGAGATGCCATGCTAGGCACGCACCAAAAAAGGGAAAATATTAGCTATAAATATTTTGTGTTGACCTGTGCCTGCGTACAGTAGCTCAAATGGGAGATCTTTGACCATCATAGAGGTTGCGTGTATAATGCCTCTGATATTTACATTTTCATGTTAACAAACTCTATAAATCTGTGTAGGATGATGCTACACTGGTTTGACATTATCATAAGGGCAACTCAACCGATCATAAGACAGTATCACTTGCAAAGGGGAGGATCAGTTCTCACAATGGCAAAGTAAACCATGGGAACCACATTGATTCACCAATCACCTTGCAGTGAATGCGATCTCCACTAAACCTCGAGGGACTCCCCATTGATCTCCAGTCCTGCTTTCAGATCCAGTTCCTTAAAAAAAACGCTCTATCCCTGTGTTCGCCACTTCAAGGGAGGTTAAGCAAAAGTTCCTTGTGATCTGAGAAGGTCTTGAACCTTGGTGCTTCCTTTTCCATATTCTGTTTCTCTCCCCACCCCATCTCAGGCTGTATGAATAATGCAGAGGATCTAGTGGCGAGGGGTGCCATGGGGGATGGGTTCACGCAAAGCCCACTGCCTGAAGCCATCACATCAGAGGGCAAGAGCTCCCAAGACACAGGCTGCTCCCCCATTGACTCCCCAGTGGCAGGTCAGAGGTCATGTGTGAACAACCAGCTCTACTTCTTCCCCTGTGATGGACCACAGGGAAATCAGTAGCTATGTCCAGATGTGGGTGGAGGACATTTGTAAGAATCATAGACGTTGAAATTTGCACTTGTGATCATAGTAAATTCCTCCTTTATGCGCTACACATCAAAAGAATACTTTTGGATGTGACCTTGTGTATCCAACTTAGATGTTTGACTTTTTTTAAACTGTAGAAACGTGAACATGTATCTTTATAGCAAGATGGCGATCTACTATACATCGATTGTCTGCTGATATACATGATGACACCAATACATAATTAACAAAGCAACAGAAAAAACGTGTCATTCTATCATCTCAAAGGCAGGCAGAGCAGTATCCCTGTGGACCAATCAGTCACTATTAAATAACCTTGTGGTTGCTTATGACAGGAACAGGCCTTTCATAAAGTAAGCCATCACTTACTGAACTGTACCTTTTTGAAATATGTACAATATGCATAGTTTACAGCTGTCCTACAATGCATCAGATTACAAAAAATAACAAATTGCAGCCAAACAAATAAACAGTGTTATTCAGAAACTTTCCTACAGTCTCAGTGGCATACTCTGGAGAGTATTGTGCAAAGCATACTGGTGCCATCATGTATGTCAGCAGACAGGCTTGATGCCTTTCTGAAAGTAGTCTGATCTTAATAAGAAAATGTGCAGTTACACTTGGGTGGGACAGAAGATACAACAGCTGCTCAAAAATCATGTTGCAGTACATTGTATTTTAAACATATGTTCATCCTTTGCTTTTGTTAATTTGTACATAAGCTTTGATAAATACATCTGGTTTAAAAGCATATGTCACTACACGGACATAAAAGTTAGACTTGCCAAATCCGGATTTACATATAACATGCAGTCACCTGTATTTCCATATAGGTGATTCAATTAAGTCCAGAGAGGATCCCCTACACCAGCTCATATTCCTGATTACAACTTGGAACAATTCTAGTTTGATTGCTACTTTATCATTAATTAACAACCATGCAAAAGGCAGTGCCCTGGTCAATATTATGCTCAATACTGAGAGGAGAGTTGGCTGGGCTCTGGTGTGAGTAAATGTGAAGAGGCCACAGGGCTTATACCGCCAGCCCAGGCACACTGATCAACGAACAGGCTGCGAGATACCCTGCCTTCACCTCTCGACCCGATTTAACTCATGGCTTTGGTTAAAATTTCATGAGTGTGTGTTAGTTGTTGCTAAGGGCGCACTAATCGACTGGAGTGAGATTTATAGTGCAGTTGCAGACTGCAAGGATAGAAGGGGGGGTCAGCGGGTTATTATAGAGGACTTTACCACAGACGGGTGAGTCACAATCTGGCACATCCCGTGTTCCAGGTGGCCTTTAGTAAACAGTTTCCGTTTCTTTTCTCACTGATTTTTTTCATTGTCTGTTTTTGAAAACAAATCTGTCATTTCAAAAAATTGCTCTCCTAACCTCTGATTCATCCAACCCCATGACCTCCAGCACCCCCATCACACCCTTTTTTGTTTTAAAGCTGTCCCTCGGCATCTTTAAAAAGTAGAAAGGACAGTCCTTTGGCCACAACCCAGCAGAGGTGCAGATGGGGCGGCACATGGAAGCCATTTCAGGCCCCGGTGCGCTGCAGAGCAAAGTCGGCTGTTCTCTGAGTTCAGAACCTCTGAAGAACCGCCTCACAGCACTAACATGTGAGCAACGTCTGCGTCTGGACTGATGTATTGATTCCCTGTCAGTTTCCACAAAGCATACACAATAACGTTTGCCTGCCTCACCCAACTGTGCTAAGGAACCGTAGCTGTGGTCAATGTGTAAAACTCAACGGGCTTAGCACTGAGCTTGAGGGGATGCCTCAGAAAAGAGGGCTGGAGTAATAGAAGCAGCAAGGGAACGCCTGATGGTTCACATTAATTGAGGATGATTCGTGTGATCTGCTGGGTCTGGATGTAGCAGCCAGGTCTGTCGTGGGCCTGGGAGACAGATGTGGGGGCCGCTGTGCCCCCTCCAGGGCCAATGGAGAGCAGTGAGGCGGCTGAGAAATGGTCTGTCTGTCCAATGTGTGTGTATTGGTAGAGATGGTGGGGGGGGTGGAGCTGACAACCTGCTTTTCTTTCCCTCTTATATCACATCTCCTTTGTCTTGATTACTATTTTGGCAGGAGGCCGGTGCAGAGAAGCTGCATTAACATATGCTCACAATTTGCTCTTTGGCCACGTAGTTACATGTTTCTACTGTGTCTTGATGTATCTGTCATTTCTGTTCCTCTTTTGTGTAAACCTACTCCTTATCACATTATATCCTTGGGGTAGTAATGGGTAGTAAAACATAATCTTTGCTAAGTAACCGTGCTTAAAAAAAGTGACATTTAGAATGTGATAAAAGCATAAACATGCATTCATTGCTGATGAAAACTTTTGAGTTTTTTAAAACCAATCTGTGAATATAATTTGTTTCTGACTATATTGTACATAAAGTCTTCAATAGCTGGAACCACAGTTGCAAAGATTTGTTAAATTTTTTCCTGTTTCGTCCTCTATACTACCTGGAATGTAGCATTGATCTTCACAAATCAAAATAATCCACCAATCCATCAATTTCACATTACTGTGTAAAAGGAAATAGATGTGAATGAATAATGGATTGTAGTGTAGGTAAACCTTCCAAGTCATTTTGTTTGGTCTAGCTAGAGGTGTCTGTAACACACAGCCACATTGCATTAGGGCAGCTTTTCGACTTTCTCCTGTGCTTTTGCTATGGAGCATGCAGGAGGAAAGAGAATAAGCTAATGGACTCTTTACTTAATGTGATCAGAGCCATTATTGACATGCTGCCAGGAAGATGCAAGACCATTAACTCGAGCCTCTCTCTCTGGTACCTTCCCTCCACCCTGTTCCTTTCCCCGACAGTATTTTACTGTCGGCCTGACTCACATATGGAGGAAGGGCCACTAGGGGGTCTGGGCGCCCCTTAGGAATCTCTGTCCGTCGTGTTAACTAGGAATCTATGATACAAAGTGGCAAATAGAATGTGAGTCATTCATTATAGTTGTGTGTTATGTTACAATATATATATTTGATATATTATATCTACAAAAATTCATATAAGACATTTCAAGAAGATATCAGTGATTACCAAACCAACACGTCTGACACACATAGAACAAAAATGGAACTGTAATTAAGTAATTAGGCAAGTGAATTAGACATTTAAATTGTGTTATGAGCTATTATTGTTTATAAGTGTTTTCGTACAGTCATCAGCACTAATAACAATATTTGAAGTGACACCTAAGACCGGGCTATTTATCAAATAAGTGTGCAGTAGTGTTTGTTAGGAATATTGTTGTTTTACCAAAATGAAACAGTACACTGACAAGGTAAAATGGTCCCAAATTACTAACAGTGCACTACCCCTGTTTTTAAAATGCCTCACTGGAATTGTTGCCTGGCATGTAAGTTGGTTCATTCATCTTGGAGGTGAAGGGTGCCAATGTGGCTGCAGTGTAATTTACCCTACTCCAACCTGTGTGCCAGAACACATCTATCCCTGTGGCCCAGGGGCTCACTTCGCCAGCAGCCCAGAGGATGTTCGTGTTTATGCATGCATGCGTGTGTGATATATGCTTGTGTCTGCGATCATGTGGGTACGACAGGAAGTGGCGCTCAGGTCTCTCGGGGCATGGTTCCAGGACCCAGGGTCTGTCTACTGTCATAAGTTCCAGAATGGTGATTACTTACTGCAAAAATAAACACCATTACCATCTGGTGCTGCCTCTTTGTACTGTAACTTATACACCGAGAAAAGCTCTAGACCATCAAAACACACAGGATTGAGAACAATAACAGGAAAAAATTAGGATCTGCACTGTAAAATTTGTATTTTTTTGGTTTCCCTGTACATGTTTGTGAGCATGTGCCATATAACAACTCAGAAGAATGCCTTTCATTTTGAATGTTCAGATTGAAGTTTCAAACTCAGTTTGTTAAAAAAAAAAAAAAAAAAAAACTCTTGATCTATATGAGGGGGAAGATAGTGAAGAACAAAAGGTTTATCGGGACACATGGTGAGAAAGGTTGGATGATGGGGGTCATTCAAGACCGCTGAGGCCTTGCAGAGCCAGCAGATGTTTGATCTATCTGCAGCACATCTGGTCCTCAACACACTCAATCCATTTCACTCGACTTCTCCTTTTTAGATTTTCATTGTTCTTTACGGTCCACTAAACTGAGCATTTCCCCTTGCGGCCCACAAATATACATTCAGAATTTGTACTACCAAATTTGTGAGCAATTTTTACATATAGGCTTTTGTTTTCATTTGTGATTTGAATTTGTTTTTTTTTTGTTTTTTGGAAGATTTGAATATTTGTCCCTTATCAAACATCTGTAAGGAGGTCCCTTCTTCAAATGGGTTTGAAATTCCCAGCAAAGACCCAACCCCTATGGCAATAAGCAGGCAAATGAAAGCTGTCATTCTCATTGTAGCAGGCCCTGGGAGGGTCGTACAGTGTTTAACAGCTTCATTGTTTTTTTAATGTTGGAAACAGAGAGGGGTGTGTACTGCAAAGGTTTCTGAATTCTGGAGTGCGACGTGACACGAGGACTGTCAACTCCCTGTAACTCTCCATGCAACTTCCTTTCATAAATGTCAAGTCCATGACCTAGCGGCAAATCCCTGGCAGGCTGGGTGGCCATGCTAGCAGGCCGGTCAGCCACACAATGTCTGAGCTTGGCCTCGGTGACATGGGGGAAATGGAGCGAACCGCTGTTCTGTTTGTTCAGAGAAAGGATGCAGGGCCACCTGGAGGCTCAGGTCCAGGCTCACCAGACAAAAACATAACCTATGTGTGTCTAATAGATGCTGGAACAGATTGTGTGTGTGTGTTTGTGTAAATGTACAATAGAAAAAGGTATGTGTTAATGCAATAGAAAATGAAATGGCTTCCTCAGTTTGAGTGCAAATTTAATATGCTTGTACTATGCTAAAAACACTGTAGGCTTGTCCTGATTTAAGCCCATGTGTAATGCAATCTTCCTGTGTTTGGGTCTGGCTTGGTCTGGCAGTGCTGTGCAGAGCAATGCTATTGATCCCTATAGCCTTGTGGTCTGCAGGGTTCCTGTCAGTAAACGCAATGAGCCGGAGCACCTTCCATTCCCCCTCCCTGCCCTGTGTAGCACTACAAGCTAAACAGCCATCACAGAAACTCAATACAGGCAGACTGGGCCCAAGTCGTCAGCTAGCAGCAGTGCCCTACAATGTCCCATGAGGCCGCAGCTAAGTCAATTTAGCGTCAGTGTAGCATCTCACCTCGTAGACCTATTGCCAGCATAATATGTCGCACTAATATGTCTCTCCATATGAATTACAAGGCTGTGAGAGGAACGCAGATGCAATAAGTATGGATTAGCTAATGTCCAGTTCTGTCTGAGTCTTGTTGGGATGGAGGGTAGAGGTAACGGTAGTAATAGCCTCTAACAGGGTGTCTGGCTGTGGCTTGGAGGTGAGATGGGGGCATACAGGCTTCTGGGATTTCCAAGGAGCTTGGGGAAATAAACTTTCCTCTCTGCTGCAGAAGAATAGAGGAAGGAGCGAGAGAGAAAACATTGAAAGAATGATTAGTGAAGAATGAAAGAGATGGAAAGAGTGCGATGGGCTGTTAATGTGATTTTTCTCACTATTGATCAACCTGGAGGGCTAGAGTTGTTTGGGTTAGAGGTCTTGAAGCCCTTACCTTGTCTGCTCTGTGTCAGTGTGTTAATGTGTGAACCCATTGATTTGTATTGTACTTGTATAGTTGCCCTTTGTGTAGGCCAAAGCGCCTAACAGAGGAAGAGTGGGATGGGAGCAGAGCTTGGAAAGAGAAGAAAACAAAAAGGTGGGAGAAGAGGTGAGCGTGTGGTCAAATGGGGGCGTAATTAGGAAACATGTTACCACTAAACTCTATATATTGATCAGGAATGATTCACAGTTACCATATCTTCCCCTTGGCTTGTGTGTCTAGGTGCTTTTAATAATTCATTTTGCATTATAACTCTTGTACATCGCTACCCAGTAAACATTTAGATATATCTGTTTGTCTGATTTCAAACCACTTATAAGCGTTCACCTTTTCACCTCGAAGTTTGGCTAAACTGGATGATTTGATTGATGATTAATAACTGAGAAAGCTGTCTCATTATTTTCATTATTCTGCTTGCTCTGCTTTCACAAAGAAATGCAATTGTCCCGTTTATGAAAAATTTCTGTTCTGTTCACATTCAAAAGAAATTGGAACTGTTGGTTGGTTTTATCTAGCTGCTATCTAGCTGATATACTGAATAAGATCATATACTTTCAGATGAAATGGCATTCATACACGTTCTCAGCCAGAAATAGTCCCAACAAAGAACATATGTTTTTTTTTTTCCTATACCAACACACACATGCACACACAGAGGCCATGCTTGCCATTGGCAATCCCTGCAGGCAGATGTGGGGTGAATGCCAGCAGCCTGCTGAGTGAGTAGGCCAGTGTGCCCTTAGCTCAGTGCTGGGCACTACGGTGAGCTGCTTTGATGTGTGTGTGTGTGTGAGAGTGTGTGTGCGGGGGGGTCAGTGAAACAGCAGAGGGACTGTGTAATCCTCTGACATGCCTGTGGAAAAATACAAGGATCCCTCTGACAGTGGCTGAACTAAAAGCTCAGAGGACCTGTTAGTGTGTTCACAGGTTCATGCGTATAGGACTGACTGCAGGCTATGTGGTGATACTGACACATAAACACACACCACGCACACACAAGTCATGCAGTGACACACGTCTGCGCCCCATTAAGATGCATTGCAGTCTTCAGAGCCAGTCTCCATAGTAAGGTTTCTGGCTTGGTGACACTAATTCCTAAAAGGCTACATCACTGGCAAGACTGTGGTGTAACCATGTATGGTGCAGTCCTCAACTAAGATGGCAAGCTGCGTTGCTTTAGACCCTACTCACACAGAAACACACATTGACACACACACACACATACAGGCCAGTACATTAACACAAACAGTTTGGTTTTGCAGTTGGAATGCGGGAGGACAGGCGAAGAGTTTTGGCTCTGCCCTCTCTATACTTTGCATAATTGCATCTTACATTTCCTTTAGTCTGAAGTGATGTTGAATCCTAAACGGCTATGGGAACTGGGTCTGTTGATCATTACATTTTGGCAGAGTAACCTGCCACATGTGGGAGAGGTAGCAATACAGATAATGTGTGTATATGTCGGTGCAAGTATGTGTAAATGTCTTCATCTCTACAGTATGTGGCCTCTTGAGAAAAAAGCAGGGCAAATTAAAGGACATTAAGCATGTGAATTAGCCACAGGTTTAATGTGAGCTCTATGAAACAATAATCAGCAGAACAATAGTAGACATTTCATCTTCTTATTGTCTAATCGCCCATCTGACTGCTTGTATATTTCCCCTCTTAACCCTTGAGATACTCACTAATGGCCCTCACAATGGAATTATTTACTACCCATGGCAGGGGGGCAAATGGGTCAAATTGTGTATGTGTGTGTGTGTGAGTGTGCGTACTTGTGCCCCTTGCAGTCAGAGTGAATGAAAGGGAATGATGGAATCATTGAAGCACGCAATGACTGAAAGAAGAGGAGAAATGAGAGAGGGGCTGAAGGAGGAGTACTGTGTACTCTAGTGGTGCTTGCTAAAGTGAAAAATCATGCCATGGTGCAGAGGGGCCTGGTTTTGTCCACTGGGAGAAGTGACTACATCTATGCTGGCACTCAAGTGCTCTTAAATACTCTCTGTTTCGCTCTCCGTCTCCCCCCTGCCTCTCTCTATCTATACCCCCTCTTTTCGTCCGTCTCTTTCTTCCTTTCCGAGCTGTCCCCAGGTCCAGTCCAGGTACAAATGCCTATTTGCTGTACAACTCCCACAACATGTTTGTGCCTGCTCGTGCTTGTCCCTAACAGCATGTAAAACAAAAAAAAGGAAAAATGGGCCCTTTCTTTATTCATAAATTGCTCCGCAGAACACAAAAGCCTCCTGAATGGAGATGTCAAAGTGCTATTAGAAATGTCTCTGCTGGAAGAAGTCGCACAGCTTCTTTGTCAATAGGCTTTAATTCACTATGGAACTAAGAACAGTCATGTCCATGTGTGTGTGTGTGTGTGTGTGTGTGTGATGATTCAACTTGGAAATCTGTTCACCTGCATCCTCCTTAGCATTTCACCACAAGAGGTCAATCCTGATTAAAATATGAAAGAATTACATCAATTATATTATAGTTTTTTCTTCTGCATTTGGATAATTTACTGATCCTGTTTGAATTTCTCATGAAGAGCTGTTAATAAATTGTGTGTAATATTACAGTGACACCCATTATTTTAATAAGTGACTGACAGTGGGGGGATCAATTCACAGTTTCACATCCTGTTCAGCTCTAATTGTGTCATGTTGAGACAGAATGCTCACTTCTTGATTTAGAGGTGAGCACTGCGGAGATGAAGGCTGTCTGTATAAAGGGAATCAACAGTGCTGCTAACCATCACCTGCTGGGCTTAACCCTGCAGTTGCCAACACATTCAGAACGTAAAGAGAAACACAATAGCAGACGAGCCTTTCATTCTCACACCTACAGTCACAGAAGGCTTTCTGTCAGCTGTGCAAAATTGCGTATGTGTGTGTGTGTTTGTACAGGGGTGCATGCATCGTAGACATATTTCCCCCCTCTAATTAGCACAAGGGAGTCCTGGGGGCAATCAGAGCTGAGGTTAATGAGAGAGGGAGAGAGCGGAAGAGACGAGGTAGGGGTGCAGCAAGTACTGCGCACCATGCTGCACCGGTGCTACAGTACCCTACACACCCTTCTTATCACGCTGTCACCCTGAAGGGGCATCATCCTTACAGCACCCACATTGATGTTTGGGCCTGTGACATATTGCGTGTGTGTGTGTGCGCGCATGAGAGCGGCTTCGTGAGAGTTCCTCTCTCTGCGCCCTGATGATCCTTCTACCCATCTTTGTCTCGTATTATCTCTCCCTTCACGTCTCTTTTCTCTCTGTAAGGCCCAGATGTGACAGCATGTTTCCCATATCAGAGAGAATTGGTACACTGGGAGAGAAAAAGAAGTGAGAGAGGGAGCGAGACAGAGCTGCCACAGTGGTCTTGGCATCTGTCTGTTCTCAATTGGTGTGCGGCGGTGCTGGTGGGAGAGAAGCACACTCTAGCATATGTCATTGCTGAACATTGCCCAGGCAGTGTGAGCGCTAACGCGTACAGTGAGGCCGTATCAAAGACGATTCGTCTTCTCGGATGGATTCACTTTAGAGGGTAATGATTTTGCTGTTCATGTCAACAAACTATAATGATTTTAAATATCAAAAATATGCACTGGATCTATAATTTCTTTGTCAGATTTTGGCATAGTTTGTCGACTACAGTTCTGCGGTCTTCCACAAACCCCTTCGACACCTGCTGACCACATGGCTGTGCACTGGATCACTGCATACTGTGTGCTGTTTACAGGACAATTTGTATTAGTCTGTGTAGTGATATTTTCATTTAGTCATTGCTTTTGTTGTATCTGTGCACTGTACTTTCAAATCAGAACATGTTTTACTCCAAAAGGACGTGCAGCATTTTAGAAAATATTTTTTCTTACTTTTTTAGTAATAAAAATCGCAAAAATAAAAATAGTCGGCATCTTTTGGGATAGTTAAAAGTAGAGACAGAGAAAGGAAACAGGAGGAGAGACAGAGGAGTGAGAGGTGCAACCTAGTTGGATGTTACAGTTCATTTTGGTTGCATCTAACCACTGGGCCATCAGGATGCCCCGGAAAATAATTGTTTTTTAAATATTTCTTTCATAATTACAACACATACTTTCAGATTAAAAGCTTTCTTTTGTAAAGGTCTTTAAATTATGAACGTGCTTTTAAACATCAAGACTGATAACAGTCCAGTTCCTTGTTAAGAGTAAAATTGATTTTAACGTCAATTCAAATCAAAATGACTATAAGTAGCCAGTTGTCAGTCTTCATTGTGTGCATCTCTTTCAGCATCGTATCCCACTCCCATGGTCTTACATGGTTACAGGCTCCTTTCTCTCTCTGTGTCTAGGTGACCTAGTGCAGACAGAGTGGTGGCTCATGTGGCTGTCACTTCAAACATGATGTGATTGGGGAGGAGGGACAGAGAAGAGGATCCTGCATTATTAAAACGAGTGCTGCCATTAGAGACATTTATACAGTAGAATGACCAGATCAAACCATAGCACAGATACACACACATGCACACAGGTTCACAGATGGACCACACACACACACACACACACACACACACACACACACAGTCTCAACACTGTGGTCTATTAGCCTAGGCAGTGAGTTTTCCATGAAGAAATGACAGGGATTATAGTTACTGCTGGTAAGAGCGCATACAATTAAAAAAAGGCACAGTTTTCAGACATTTTAAGGTTTTCCTGATGACATACGTATATTGTCAGACTTGTATTACAGTTTCCCTTCATTTCACACTCTCCCACCACTGCCAAAACAGGACTTAAGGGTCACATTCATCCAAGCAAAACATTGCTTAAAGATTAAAGATATTGGCTTCAGATGTTGTACATTTTTTGTCTGTCACTATTTCATGTTACAGAGCGAACACAAGTAATTTGCTCCCACGTCTCTGCGCGCAGCTACCTTTTCCCCTTTTAGTCTTCTGGCTTGTTTTTGTATCTCTCACCCGTTAACAATAATGCTTGGGGCGAGCACAGATGTAAGAAGTAACAGCTACGCTAAGAGAAGAAAAGATGAGCGGAAAAAAGATAGAGGATGAGAGAAAGGGAAACAGACGGGTAACGCTGCTCACAAGCATCACTTGTCAATTTACAGCCGTTGCTCCCTGAACCGCACCGTATAAATTTCCAGTGTGACATCCGTTTCTACTGCTTCCAAGCCGACTCAGGCTCCGTCCCACCAGATCTCCTCCCCAGACACATACTTGGAAACCTTAAGTACAGACATTGTGCCAGATGTAGTCTGCCTTTACTTTTATTTATTAATTTTTTCAGGTTTTGAAATGTTGACTTTTTTCTGTATTGGAATCACTATGGGGGAATGAGAATGGATGGGGTAATGTCTCAGAGGATTGCTGCTTTAGTGTATTTGATGTGGCCGCTGCCATGCAGACAGAGCACATGTGTGCACGCACATTTACTCACACGCATGCATGCAGGCACACACACAGGAGTGTATGACAGTAAATCATCGGTGTGATGTGTGTGTGAGTGGGTTGAGGATGAAGAGAAGGGCCAAAGAGCACCAGGGGATGTTGTGTATCCAAAGGATAGAGAGACAGAGAAATAGAGCAGGAGAGAGAGAGGAGCTTGGCACTGCTCATCTTTGAGTGATGGCAGTTTTTCAGGGTTGAGACATGGCCTCCCTTTAATCTCTCTATCCTTAGACATGAAAATGGAAGAAAAGGCGGAAAGGAGGGTGGCTGAGGGGACCAAAGCAGAAACCTTTGTTGGGTCTCGTGCCAGATTGATTTTTACTTTATATCGCTTTTATTTTAAGGCAGACAATAAAACTCACCTTCCTGCCAACGTGCACATAGAGGATGGCAAAAACAGAAATGATGAGTTGTGACTCACAATGGACATGACTTTTGTCTTGACTGGTTTAGTGCCAGCACATGAATTCTTCATTGTTTTTTGAAGCACCGGCAGGGCTTGTAACAAGTATATCTGACCCCTGGCAAGTCCATCTTAAAATTACACCCATATCAAAATAGCCTAAATGACTCGTCCTCAAGTCTCTAACTCATATGAAACGAGGTGTAGGCCTCATAGCCAAGAAAGGAATCTGCAAAGAAAACACGACCTCAGAGGAGTATGAGCTTAGGTGCTTGCACTAATACAAGATTGCGTTATAAATGCAACACCTGTTTCGACTTAAAAAGTAGAGGCCAGTAGCAAGATTAGCGAAACATGCCCATAAAGGGAGAAGGTGGCTGGGCATACGCTCTGATAACAACAGTCTCTGTCCTGTGTTCATTTCAAAGAGCTGAAGGAACTGATGTGGTCATAATGCGGAGGAATTCATTCCACTGTTACACAAAGGCAAACTTCTGTCATTCAGCCAGAGAAAAGTGGCTGAAACTGTCTATTTTTAGCTTCTAAATCATACTGCGCTGAAAGGCGATTGATTTTTTTTTTTTTTTTGCAGAATATGGACCAGTAAAAACCTCTTAAAACATTAATAAATGGCAAGTTGAGCCATAGATGTCACCACTGGCAAACTTTTTCAACAGATGGTACTCCAGCCTCAGGGTTTTTACGGCTAGTAAATAGGTAATGAGATTTCACCTCACTCAACAGGCAAAAGATATATTTTCTACCCTATAATTGCTATAACTCTAAACGTAACACTATGGGAATTTAAGTGAGTAATTACAAAGCTTTGAGACATGTTCTCTTTTCAGAATTGGGAATCTGGGAAATCAATCGAACTCCTTTCCTGAGGGACAATGGGTGTGCAGCTCACAGCACTAAGGAGGCTTGATCTAGGACTGATCTCAGGAATTTTACCACAGTAATTAGGTTTGTCAGCTTGGCAAAGTGGGAAAACGCTTTGTACTGTGTCGCCACAATGGGCTGGATTTTTGTCAGGGATCAAGATGGAGACAGCACGCCCCATACCTAAGCAGGCCGCACTGCTTGACAAAGGTGTGATTCACTGCTTAATGTGAGACACTGCAGCTGAAAAAGTCATTGTCAAATTGTCAGGGCCCTTTGGCACATTGTTCAGTGGCTTGCTGTGATTACATTGTCAGATCACACTGAGTCTTTACGCTGTGACGGCTAGTGGCAAAGACCTTGACAGGAAGTCAGCCAGGAGTTTAACACCTCACGCTACCAGTGGCAGTCTCCTGTTAAGCAGTTAGCAGTGGTTAGGGCTGCAACAATAGCAAATGGTTGCAACACACAAAACTCTGAGCTGCTGCACCAAGAGCTCTGATCTACAACTGGCACCACATAAACACAAACATTACTGCACACATGCACACAGCCACGCGACTGTGGTCTCCCAGTAATAGCTTTGTACCTCTTGGGGCCTTGCGCTGACCGTTCCTGCTCTTATCTTTGTTTATGTGGAGGGTAGATCATCATGTACAAGTGTGTGTGTGAGTGCTTGCGCACAAACCCTTGCAACCGGGTTGTTAAAAGTGCACATGTGAGTAAGAATGCAAGTATGTGTGTGTGTGTGCGTGCGTGCGTGTGTGTACCGGGGAGGTGATAAGGCAGTGCCTGGCACCAAAGTGCCAGTTGGCATTGAGCCTTAGATCCTGAAGATGAGAGTGTAATACTTGGGCGCGTGTGTGTGAGCATACACGTACACACACACATACAGTGTAAACCAGAGGTAAGGTGGAGACAACACAGAGGAGAGCATGCCACAAGTACCTCCTAGTGCATGTGCCTACGCCTGAGTGTGTGTGATGTGTGTTATCCTGCATGCATGTGCCTGTACTCACTGAGGTCAGTCACCTGTAGCAGTCTATTGATCTTCCCTCTTCAGAAAGCCCTGTTGTCTTTGTTGATTACTGCCTTTGCCTTCCAACACACACAGATACACACACAGACTTTCAAGGTAGAGTTGTGGGAGGCTATAACTGCATCTTCTACAACAAAATCCAGGGCTAGAAAAGTCTTCTAGAAATGGCACTTGCAGGCTGAGCAGTGAGTGCTGGGAACTGATGTATCATCGAGTGTTAAACCATCATTTCTGGTGACCCTATATCATATCCTGTCTACGCCTGCGGCACTCAGCCCACAGAGAGCAGTGTGCCAGTGACAGCACGGCTCACTTGGTGGTCCCAGCACTCAGCCACTTACCCATTTAATAAGACAGTCTTTAAGAGGACGAAGCCAAGCATATGCGCGGCGCTGGTAGAGATTTTTCTTTTTTTCCCCCACATTTACAAGAGCCCTTTTTGTTGGAGGCCCAGGGGCTGGCATTCACCGAGGCTGCGTGTGTGTGCGTCTGTTAGGTATCCATTTATTATCCATTTATCACTGCTATTAGTCGCCTTCTCTTTTTCTCTCTCTCTCGCTGCCCTTCACCTTAGTGAAATTCTAATAAACAATCAGGGTTGCACCATGCTGAGATGCCCTGTAATGGGCTCCTAATTAGCCACTCCAAACACAGAGAGCGGCTGCTTCACGCCTCGTTTTCTGCACTCATCTGCGCAAAACTGGATGAATTGATTCCATTTGCTCGCCACTTAATGCACTGATTGTTTATTGGCATGGCTGGGGATAAAAACAAACAAACAGACAAAAAAATGTCTTTAAGCTTGCAACGCATGCTCATACTAATCACCATTAAAAACAGGCTGACCTACGACGGAATTCAACTGACTTTGAAGTTTTTTCAGTTCCCTCTCAAGAGAAGAGCATGTCTTTACTTTCGCACTGAGGCTTTGCTCCTAACCCCCCCACCTCCTCCTTCTCCTCCACTCCTCAACCCCTCTGTCCACCTCTCCACTCCTGTCTGAGGTGAAGTGAAGCCAGACCAATTGGTGGAGGAGAGGCAGCGTCTTTCTTTAGACCACAGACAGAGGAAGTGAAAGCGAGAGTGAGGATGTGTGGAGGGCGTGGGTAGTCATCACCTTCTCCTTACATCTGCATGACAGGTCATCCTGCTTAATAATGGAACTCATGCACAACACGTCTAAAGGGGATAACGAAAAGGGCACCAGAGTAGAGGCATAATAAATGCGGCTATATAACAAGCAAGTGAGCCAGTAAGGTGTTAACTTGTTCAGAAATTGCCAAAATATAGAGTAAGAGACTACATGAATTGGAATTTAAAATATCGGTTTCGAAAAGAGGAGTCACTTAAGTCCAAACTGAGCACCCATTATACTTTTGCAACCATCCCACATTATTTTGTATTCTGTGGTGAACTTCCACAGGTGTCTCGGCACTGTTGGTTCACGGTGGGGTCAGTTAACCTTATAACCACCACCACACAACTTGGAGGTACAGTACCGGCTGTGTCCTTTTTGCCAATGACACCACAGTATCACGTAGAAACACAGGAAGTCAAACACAGCTGGAGCCATTGCTGAAAAACGAGACGGTGATAGAAACGGTGCAGAGTACAACCTCAGCAGTCACCAGTGTGTGGTTCACCAGCATGTGTGCATCTGTGAGTGTGTGTGTGTGTGTGTGAGGTCTTTCACTGTGTGTCACGCTCCTTTCCCTCCACCAGTCTGCCTAGCTCATTTCCTCCACAGGCTGCCTCCCTGCTACTTTATGAGTGAGAGCTTCTACAGCTCTCACCTCAGGACACACTTCAGTGTCTAAATGTTTCCATTTGTGGGGGAAGTGACACACATTCACTCACACAACAGGGCACCTACCCATAACTAACCATCTTGCATACAAGCAGCAGTGAATCATGAAAGTGATTGATTCAAATTCTCGCTTTCTATATGTGTGTGTATGGGTGGATGTATTTTTGGGCCTGTGAAGGCACAGGATGTGTGAGTGTCTGTGCACAATTCTCAAGTGGTATTTAGAGTGTACGTATACTTTCAACTGCTATATTAAGCATCAGTCATAATGTGGGGGAGCAGTTCAACACATTTATGTACTGTATCTGATAGTACTGTTCATTATTTGCACCAGATTTGTACTCGTTTTAGGAGACTTCATATATTGTTCTGCGTTGTTTTCATTCAAAACATTCATTTATTTTTCTGTCTAGAAGTGCTGAGCCCTGACAGTGACTACAGTCCCAAATCACCACTTATACTACTACAGTGATTTCCACCACAGTCACAAACAATTCCGTGTGACAATCAATGCAGGACTAGAATCTCTCGTGCAAATCAATACGGTGAGGTGCTGCAAGACAAACCAGTGCTGCATGAGATCAACACCTTCCCACACCGTCATTAGTGTCGCTGACCTTGAAGTAAAATTCAATTTCCCTCAGCAGCAATAAACCCCTGTAGCCCCCTGAAAAGCCACTTCAGAATTCAGAGGCCATTTCCTCCTTCCAGGGCAGGCGAGACAGGATATTATAAGTTATGAAAAAGGATATATGGAGCGAGGGATGCCGACTGAAAGAGAGGGATTCTGTTTGAGGAGGTAATTATAACATGGCCCTCTTTGAAAAGTAAAGAGGACAGAGCCTGGCAGAGGTAAATAAAAATTCCTGATAAGCAGGCTGGCAGATTTCCAGTTTCAATTAGGGTGCGTGGCTGACTATGAGAGCCTCTCATGGGGAGCTTCAGCTGCACCAGGGCATCAGCGAGGACCTGTTGAGGGAATTCTCCTGAGGCATGGACACTGGGTAAAAAGAGAAAGGCAAATGTGCAGAGAGAGAACGAGAGATCCCATTACACTGATCAGTGTAATGCATATCACATGGAGCAGGCAAGGGAGAGGAAGGAACAGGGTGTTCAGAGGGGATGAGGAGAAGAAGGGCACCCCATTAATACAGGCAGAATATTCCTTTTTATTCTAATTATGACATGCCAGAGGAACTTAGAGGGGAGAAGAAAAGCAGTAGTGGCTCCTTTTCTTCACTTGGATGTGGAGACACCAAGAGGTGGACAGAGATAGCTGCTTTCCTCAGATTTAGACTGAACATGAATAAGGTTGTGTGTGTGTTGGGGTGTGGCGGGGGCCATGGGAAGAGATGCAGCCGGTGAATCAAACCAGCATCTCAGATAAAGCTGTAGGATTGGCTGCGAGGCTTTGATGTCAGCCGTATCATGGGGATTTCAGAGGGAAATGGGTAAGAAGGTGGCGCTCATACACTGTGCGTGTGTAGCCTAGCTGAGCGCAGTTTGATCAAACCCCTCCAAGGATCCCATGGGAGCCCCTAGACCTGACCATGTATGTTAAACATATCATTTTCACTTCCCATGTTTGCCCTGCACAGCATGTTAACTCCCCAATCAGATTTTATTAGAGCACCCCCTGCACATACACATACACACACACACACACACACACACACACACACGCCTCTCACTCCCATACGTTTTGGCATGGAATATTAATGATCTTTAAATCTGACCAAATACGAGGTCACCCGTCGTAACTTAAAATAACATTTTGAAATATATATGTGGCCACCAAGCATGTAATGGATGCATTAAAGGGAGTTCCGTATGTGGTGTAATTACTTAAGTGTCTCTTGAGAAGAAATTGCCGTGAGTATTGGCTCTTCATCACATTCTGTGATACAACATCCATGATCCCGGACTCCAGCATAAGCACCTCCACTACAGGCCTGCTCTGCATGTAATAACATTCAAGCCAAAAATTATGTTTTTAATCTGGTGAATAACTACCTTAATAGAAGACCACGGTGTCCACACTAGCAGGAAAAGATAATACTTGTCTCTCACTGTATACTGTGTGTGTGCAGTTATTAAAACACCAGGTGACGCTCAACGTTTACTATGAGATTATAAAGGGCTGAATCACAGCAAGTGTTTGATTTGAGTAGTTGAGAGAGAGAATAGGAGGGGATCACAGCATCACAGTCTCAAATGTTGTTGCTCTAGCTCTCACTTTAAAACAGCAATCCAAAGATAAACAACACAACACAGCACCGTAGTATAGTTCATAACAGCTAAGACCAGAGTACACACACGGAGAAGACACCCTTAATTCTCTGCTGGAGACATACTGTAGTGGAAGCAGCCGTGAGAGGGTAAGCGTGACCACACACGGCCAGAACGGACAATATAGAGAAGAGACTGATGACAATAAAAGCTAAGACAGTGAAAAAAAAAAAAGGACAAAGGAACGTATGATAAAAGATGTGAATGCAGTCGGGCACAAGCAGTAACGGAACATTTCTCTCTCGTCTCTGCAGTCTTTATATTACCTAAACATCTTGAGAGCTTTCTGACAAAAAGGATCCGTAACATTCAGTCTGACAAACTTCACCTTATGCCTCTGTGTAGCTAAAGAAACAGAAATACACAGAAAGGCACTATATGCTTTTCATCACATGGGGATTTAGAGCAGCGAAAAGATGAACACTAAGAAATAATTTCACGCTCTCGTTTCTTCTATGTGTCCACTTGATAGAATATGCAACAGTGTTACGAGTATGTAAAATCAAAGACAAACTGCTATCCATTATTTATCACTATTATTAATTCTTTTTTTATTAATTTCAAACTTGCAGAACCTTGGGAGGCCTTGCAGAATGTATGGTAAAATTCAGACTACCTTCCAAATTCAATATAAGGGGAATTATTTCCCAAATTCCTGCATACAATGTAACCTGCTCATAACCTTGCTTCTCCAGCTTGAATTCATTTGAGGCTTGGGTTCAGGATTCAAAAGCGAGGGACGGAGGATTTGGCATGGGCAGGACTTGTGTAAGGAGCTGACTGTGAGCTTTGCAAGCTGTGAGAAAAGTGACAGTGAAGAGGCTTACAGTTTCTGCAAACATTACACGATTTTTAGATTGTTTATTGTGATATAATTAACGCTGGATTTAACATTTCATGTTGATAAAGCAGTGCTTTTTTAAAAATATGAAATTACTTATGTTATCAAAAGGTAAGGTTTTAATGCCTTGCTGATAATGCTCCTCTACCTCTCTCTGACTGATCCCCTAATCTGAAATCTCATCCTTTTATCTCTATCTTACTTAGAAGTGAGCGATTGAGAATAAGAAGGGAGAAGACACCCTTAAGAGCACCAGGCAGGACAAGTGTGTGTGTACGTGTGTGTGTGTGTGTGTATATGTGTGTGTGCAAGGGGGGTAAGAATCACCTTGATTCAGTACACCGGCCCTCTTTGAAGTGCTTGGAGCCGAGCACGGCCAGCACAGAGCCAACCGTAAGCCTTCCAGCAAAAATCGAGCCTGACCTCCCCACCAAATCATAACCATATGAACGTAAGAATTTCCACCTTAGGAGAATGCTCTCTCCCCCGTCCATCTCCCAGGGTGAGGCATTAAGTAGTGATAACAGAAAACAGGTTCAGAGAGAAGGGGAGGCACTGGGAGGTGATGGAGGGTGGAGAGGAGGACAGGAGGAAAATAGGGGTTACAAGTGTGCCGTATGGAGGAGATTGGAGAAGGGGATTGTGTCCAAAAAATGTTGTTGCACGGAGCCTGACTACCTAAAATGGAAGTTTCTCAGGCAAGGATCAAGAGATATGGTGCCCTTCACAGTTGACAGAGTGAGAGACAGAAAAACGGAGAGGGGGAGAGCAGTGAGGGGGAGGGAAGGCAAAAAAAAAAAAGAAAGAAATTTTGAAATGTGACTCTAACTCAATAAATACCTTTCTAAACCACTATAGCGAGTCGAGTGGTACCTTTACTAAGGCCTCAGGACCCACCTGCAACTGGAAATGGTTTCCTGTCTTACACGAACGCTGTTGCACCCTAATCCATGTAATTACATCTCATATTCCACATGTGTAAGTACACATGTACAACATTACGATCACAAGTTGCTTTTTTTTAAATAAGAGCACAGCCCTCCTGCGGCCCTCCAATGCTCGGAAAAAACTACCTCCAATGTTCATGCTCATTAGAGAAGCTGTGTGTTTACCAAATAGGTAGATAAATAACCAGAAATTTAAGGAGATTTTTTTACTGCATTAATAGCTTTAAACACACCCTCCTGCCCAGGCATCTGCCACTGAAACAAAGCCTATGTTGGAGGGCCACTGGGGTAGACGAGTGTGATTTTGTGGCTGTGTCTGTGCCCGATAGTTTGAATAAGCATTCCTCCGAGTGTGTGTGCAATTAGGGTTAAGACTGTTTGTGTGTGTACAGTATGTGTGTGTGTGTGTGTGTGTGTGTGTGTGTGGTTGCGTGGCGGTGGTGGGGGTTGTTAGCGGTTCCATCTGGGTCTCCTGGAAGCCGCGTGGAGTCAGGAAAACCACATCTCATAAAAGTGGAGGCAGCCCAATGTTCTACAAGGACAGAACATTACTGAGAATGTCGCTCAGGAAAACCCTGGGCTTCGGCCCATATGTTGGCTGCAAAGGCTGAATCTCTCTCGCTCTCTTTCTCTCTTTTTCTTTCCATTCATTCTCTCTCTCTCTACTTATTTTTCACTTGGTAAGGGATAAGAAAGAGGAAGACAAAATAGACAGCGTGGAGTGTGGGAGACAGAGGCTGAGACAGGGAGAGAGAAACCAGTACTGATAGCAATTCCATGTGTCTATATCGAACAGAGGAGTGAGCAGTGACAGGCTGTGGGACGAGGTGGATTTGGGGGGGCATCTGGTGCACATTGGCTGTGGGTCTGTCTGGAAACAACCATGGGAGAGGAGAGAGGGATGAGTAGGGGGAGGGAGGCAAAAAAAAAAAGGATGAAGGGCTGAGGAGTGGAGAAGGTAAAAGTCCTGCCAAAGTGAAGGGCAAGAAATCCTGGCAACGAATAAACGTGTCTGTGTTGTTCACATAATACTTTTGATTGGACTTGAAGTCAGGGGCATAGGGGAGAAATAGCAGAGAAATAAAGCAGTGTAAAGGGTAGAAAAAAATATTAGACAGAGAGATACACACACAACTTTCTGTCATCACTAGCAGGCGGAAACCTTACCGCTTTAATGTTGGTGATTTCCATGTTTTCAGATTTACATGAGTTCAGAAATTTCTCTGATCCCTTGGATGCACACAAGCCTTTTAAATACTAGAATTAATGTGAAAGATGAGCCTCTAATATAGACTTTGTACATAAAAAGATATTTCAAGGCAACAAGGTGCCAACTACCAAATGCTACTTCTTGCTATTAGTTGTTTTTCATTTTTATTTTTAGGGACGCTTTATATACAGACTTACAGTTAATTAGAATAGTTATAGCTAATATGTGCATGCATTTGTTTTCAAGGTCTGAGGAAACGCATAATTTGTGGTCAAGAAGCGATAACAATTTTACGCATAACAAATCACAACAAGAGCGATCCAATCAACAAAACCTTTTTTTACTAAATAAAGTTGGCTGTTTCACAGAACACAAGCCAGCTAAGAGACATTACAAAGGTCATTAACTAACTTTTAAACTCTTAAAAGTGCGACGACGGGGAGTAATTCTCTTCTGGCTTGTCTGCCATCAAGAATGTGTTTATTGGGAATTTAAACACATCTAGACTCATTACGTTATTGTGCGGCTACGAGGTCGCATTAACACATAAACATGCACACCGCATACATTTGCTATTGTACAAGTGTGTTAATGCTGTATGAGAGAAGCTTGTGGACTGAAGGTCGGGCTGCAAACGGTTTCTCAAAGTTGAAACAAAAGAGGGAGAGAAAGACAATCATTCATTTTAATGATTATGGATGTCCTGCATAATTCTTCGCCTTTACAAGTCAAAATTCCAGCCACATCATAAGCTATTGCGCTTTTAATGATATTGATTAATTTCTTCACTTTAAGGAGCCTATTACAAAGGTAAATTGTAGATATTTAGTCACACCTCTATTATGTATTAATGCTGTTATGCTGTAAATGACGGAGAGGATGGAGAGGGCAAAGTTATCAAAGTATTTATGTTGACATAAATGAATTCCTTCAGTGTATTCGAGCTAGATTAAACTTTATTTTGCAGGATAATCAAAACTGGATCACTAAACTAAACTGGTGACAATGGTGCCACATACCCCTGAATGCATCGGTGCTAATGTGGAAATGTCAGCGTTGAGCGACAGTGATGAGACACAGATGCTTCTGATGTGAATGTACAGTATATATATGAGTAACTGTTCTTGGCTGTTCTTGTACATCGAATAGAAACGTAAGGAATGCGAGTGTTGGCTCACTCTTGCTGTGTGTGCTGAAAAAGGGCAGGTGAGTGCGAGCATACAAGATATCCTAAATATACTCATCGGGATCAAATCGAACCAGATGAGTCTTGGTGATCTAATCCTGCTCAGAACTACCCAGATGGAGGAGGCACATGACGTGGCATCCATAGACAGAAATGCTTACGGACACAAACACAAGGAATATGAACGAGGACAAGAAGTAGGCTGTGGGGCAATTAAAGGTGACTGACTCAGATGGGAGGCAAGGTCAGTAGCTGCCACAAAAACTGGCATTCACTTCACTAAATGATAACACTAACAACAGGAAGGTGCCATGAAGGGGGTGTAATACATGATTTCGGTCAATGAAGCCTGCTGTTTCTAACATGTCTACTCCATAGACTTGCTGGCTATTTAGCCTCCTTTAAATTAGTGCCTCAAATAGAGGGGGAGTGTGTTGGTCTGGTAGACTGCAGAATACTGATAACAAGCTGCATCTGTATTTTTTTTTTTTTTTCTATGTGTTTGGTTGAATATAAGTGGGTGTTTTCCTTCCTCCAGCACTGCATACATTCAGTGGTCAGGCATCAGAGGAGCTGCAGGTATACTCTGTCAGCTCGGTGTCCTGAGTTCTCTGGCGCATCACTGACACCCATACACACTGACACCCAGAAAACACAATGCACCAAACACACACACACACACACACACGCACTCAATGATTTTTTTTTTCTCAGTCTAAACTATCCCATGTTATTGTGACACAATGTGATGTACCCGCAGAGAAAATGCAAGTTATATGGGAGAAAAAGAGTCATGTGTTTTTAAGTACATTTCACAAAATGTGAAATATATGGTAGAGAGAGGCTTCATTAAAACATAATTCAGAATTAATTTATAGCATATCTCTTCAATAGAAATTAACATGATTACTCCAGTGGCCCAACACTTTTATTCAAATCCTGAATCAGTGCGAGTAAGCGTTTGAAAGCCTGACTGCCAGGATCACGGTAAAGTAATCTATCATCAAATAATGTCCCCTGACGTCAATTTCAAAAAGACAACTTATTACCTATCATCTGCAATACTGTTCTCCTCATTTTATCTCTCATTTAACGCGGCATAGTGGTGGGGAACACACCCCTGACATAAAGCGTTGCCCGGAGGCTCGGGTAAGATGATTGAATTTCATAGCTACTTACAGGCTAATAGGGCTGTACAATGACTACTTACTGTCCTTAAGTGACTGGCTGCTTCTCAGCGGCCGCGGCCCCTTTGAAGCCCTTCTGAGGAGATCTAGAGGATTTAGCCAGTAGCGTGACATGAGGCTGAGCAGTTGAGCAACCGTGCTCCCACCAGCTGACTATTAGAACCAGCTGATATAAACACAGAGGCTGCGACTATGGGACTGACAGCGCTCCAAAGGTTACTCCAAACAAGGCCTTTTCACACTGCACATTTGGGGCATTTCATTACGTCTCACAGAGAAAATATTAAGATAAAATGGTGAGAATTTAGAGCTGAAATAGTTAATACATCAAAAATTAAATTAACCAGAAAAAATTTGATAATCAATAAGTCATTTCAGTTGTTTAATAGAGCAAAAATGGAAAATATCCTCCTCAGATCTGTATTGGGTTTTAGACTCTTGGTCGGACAAAAATAAGACATTTGAAGATGTCACCTTGGGTGCTCTGAACTTTTAATAGACATTTCTTTGCTATTTATTTGACATTTAATAGACTAAACCATTAATCAGTTGAGCACAAAGATACTACACAGATTAACTGATAATGAAAATGATAGTTTTTTTAATTAGAAAAATTAAGAAAATATCTTCAGTGTAGGAATATAACAAACTCGGTTAATATTTCTGAATTAAGATTATATCATAACAGGATAGAGATTATATTGTAGTATATTTCTTTCATGTCTGATATTTTAGATATTAAGATTTCTAACATATTATGTTTTCTGTCTCGCACACAAAAATATGCACACAAAATCTTTAATTCTGAATTGTAATCCCAAACTGGCAAAACAGTGTTTACTGTATAACTGTAGTTCCATATAAGTGTATTGTGTGTGTGTGTGTGTGTGTGTTTTCTATAAGACTTTAAGAGAAAGGGACTGGATCTGCGAGCGCTTTACTCACAGAAGCTCTTTCCACATACAAACCACCCTCTCCTCACCATGCTGTTCCACTTACACTCTCGGAACACTAAACTATATACGCATACAGATAAGCACATGTGCACACAACACACACACACACACACACATATATATATATACACACACACATAAAGCTAACCACATGCACATGTTCACTTGCTCTTAACTAATTCATTCAGGAACACTTTGGTTTGGGTTTCAACACCAAAACCTCCATACCTTTGATTGAGAAATGTGTCTGACTGCAATTATATGGGAGGGAGAGGTGGAGGGAGGGAGGGATGGATGGAGAGAGGAAACGCACTACAGTGGTTTTATAGTTTGCTGGCGTGACATTTTTCTCCACTTTTTTTTAATTCCTTTCCTTTTTCCAGCCGAGGGGCATAGTGTTGACAGAGCAGGAAAGGGGGGGGCAGACTGAAGTAGAAGTAACAGCAGGGAAAATGTGAAGAAAATGGATGGGCAATGGGACTGAAGTGGCCTAGATTGTCACTATTCTGCTTTCGATCAATACCTCTCAAAATAACTGCAATGCTGGAGAAATGTGCAGATACACTTGAGAAAATAATGGTAGGGGTCACTGTGGACATTATCCCCACTTTCAAAAATCACCAAAAGATTGCAGGCAAATATAAAAGCACATGCAGAGGTGCATTCTTGTATAAGCAGAAAGTAAACATAGTTAATACTTGGTCTTGACATTTACACTAAACCCATATGATGCTTTACATGTGTTCGGTGCCGTAGCATGCTTGTTGGTCACTGACCTGCAGTATGTAGCCCCTGACGTAGTCTCGGAGGGTCCAGCCCAGGCCGTGCAGGATGTGCAGCACCTCTTCCTGCTTCAGCACGGAAAAGAGGCGGTCGAGAAGGATCTTGAGTCTGACAGGTACGGCTTGGGTGCCGTACAGCATTAGGCTGCTAATGTCGAACACCACATTGGACTGAACAATCTCCACCTGGGTCGGGTGGTACAGGTGCTGGGTGCTGAGCTTGTCCAAAGCTGTGTGGATGACCGCAAGACAAGGGAAGAAAGAGAAGAAAATGCAAACACACACAGGCACAGTTAGTGACTATCACGTTCCTCTCTCTTCTCAAATATACCTTTGGAGGCTGCTGCACAGTCAGCACCATCTGATGATAACATATCAATCCGATAAATAGAATTATCTGCCCATCTTTCTATTTAATCTACTCTCTTGCTCATTCGCATTTACGTTGCCATTGCATCTCTGTTTTTATTTGCATCTTCTGTCTCCATCTTGACCCAAACCCCATTAAATCCACCCTGTTTGGTCTCGGATGGCTAATCAGGTATGTGCTCAATTGCTTTATGTCAATCTGATAAAAGTCAAGGATGTAGATCTGGTTTCAGAGGTAGGAAGTGGGGACATAATTAAGTCAAAGGTTCATCCACCAAAATAGGAAATGTGTCCTGTATTTACATACATTTATATCAATCTACTGCAGTAAATAACATATTAAATTTGTTATCATGATTTTGATAATACTGGTAGTACAACAACAACAACAAAAAATGGAAATGCTATGTAAATTATTACATTATAAAGATACTAATCATACTTAAAATCATGTTAATTTTCCTTACAAGAGACCTGATGCTGTGGGATAAATAATGGTAACTTTTTATTTTTTTCTAACTTCAGCAATGCAATGGGGTAGAGTAGCCTGTGTGTTGTTTGAGTGGCGAAACTCAGGGCAAAAAAAGTCTAAAGTCTTACTGGCTGCTGCTCATTAAGTGTAATTATGAGCGCAAGGTTGGCTTTGTTATTACCCCCTCTATCGCAACCTCAGTCACCTCTTTCTCCTCTCCGGCTGTCTGGGCGACACCTGGCCAACCCTCTCTTTCTTCCTTTTCTGTCTCAGTCCCTCTCTCTTCCCTTACCTCATGCCTCTCACCCTCTCCCTCCCCTCTTCCCCTGCCTGTCTGGGTGACACCTGGTTGGGTCTCTCTCTGATCCTGGGACGGCTTTTTCCTGCTGACGAGGGCTTTGCCTGACAACACAGCGCAGCCAGACATGAACATAATAAAAAATGAAGAACTACTTGTCAGAGTCCCTGCCAATGCCGACATGAAATGAAAAGTGGGGGAGAGGAGAGATGGGTGCCTGACAGTTCAGAGGGAGAGATTAAAAAATAGTCAATGGGGTCCTGTGCGATCCGCTGAAGGGCCCAAGGCCCACTCTTGTGCGGACGCAAGCCAAACAGGTGTTTTCTTTTTTCTTTTTCCCCTCCTCCTTCTCTTTGTACTTTCTTGCCTCCACTCCCTTTTTTTTTTAAACCCGCGTGAAAAACTCATAACGTGTGGTCTCTCGCTTCTCTATCTGTCTTATGGTTGTGTTTTTTTTCTTTTTTGATCTGAGGTGCAAAAACAAGACTTTGAAAGTAACGGAAAAATACAGAGGTAAACAAAAACAACAGTTACTTCTACCGTGGAGCATGAGCAAAAACCGTTTGATTGTAGTACATTCACAATCACAGATAGAGAGAAGGTACTACGCAAAACATATTAAAATTGTGCGATATGTGTGGTGACATCTGTGTTAATTTTCTATGTACAGTACTCTATTCACTGCAGAGCAACAGGATGTCTTTCTTTTGTAAGGATCAGTGACTAAGTTTACATTTACAACATAGAAACACCCACCACCCTAACAATGAACTTACTTACCATGAGCTACCCAGCCATGTTTGCACTGGTCACATGTTCGTAGGTGAATCTTCCCTGGCTGGAAACACTCACATGTGCAGTTCACCAGAGTGCAGCGAATGGCCTGCAGAGACACAGGACAGAAAGAGAGATTAAGCCACGTCAATCACCGCTCAACTACGATAAAGGTTGAAAAAGAGTACTTGTTAACTGGCGATCATGAATAATAGTACTCAGCACAAGGAGAAATCATTACTTTGTTTTGTTATACAAAACATATCAGCAGTTGCAACCACTGCCACAAAGAATAACTCAGCCACCGAATTTCCCAACTCCTGTTTCATTTCAATGTGTGAATCTGCCTCTCTAAACGGTAATTTCCCAGAGTTCATGTGAACCGACAAAGGACTTCCCTTCCTGAAAACACAGAAATGTAACTTGTTTTGACTGAGGCTCCATTACTCAACACTGGAGCTGCACTTAGTCTGACCCCGGAAAGCTTTTAGTAGTGAGAGGTTAAGTGTCCAGACTTGATGAGGGCAACTCAGTGCAGCACAATGCATCGTCTGCGGAGGCTTAAGTCCTCACAAAAGGCCGATAAAAAACTCTTAACAAAAATTCAGGTACGTTTTGCCGGAGGTCATTTGATCCAGCAAGATGTTTCACGTTTTTCAAACAATAAAGGGACTCTACAGCATGGAGAAAATCTATGATATACACAGAAATCCACACAAATGAATACAGTTTCATCATCCAAATGAGCGCAGCAGCTGGGAGACGTAAATTTCACACTGACATGGAGAAACATGAAGAGAGAATAAAAGGAGTGAAAAGAGAAAAGGAAAATAGAACAATGAATCTTAATACGCCTTGGCAGGTCTTTGTTTATCAGACATTTTTTACATTATCAAGATGAATTGATGAATAAAGATAGTAACACCTCTGCAACCTAAACTGCCTAAAGGGAATCTGCAGCTGTAGGAGGACTGGCGCAGCAAATGTTGCTTGTTAAAAAAAAAGAAACCTTGGACCTGTTTCACTCTTAAAACACATACTTATCTTTTCCTAAATCTAATATTGTATTTCCTTAACATTAGCATGTAATATGAGTAAGTTGGCAGCTGATGCTAAAAAAAATCTACAAGTTAATAACTTGGCATAATAAACAGCAAATCCATATAATGTATTTTACTTTTGGCACATAAGTTGTTGAGTCAGTGCTGAATGACTGAAGGTTTTTTCCTATGTGTTAATTCTTTAGGCTGTAAAGAAAAAAAATCTGTAATCACTAAAATTACCAAGCAAAGATTTCAGGAATGCTTAAGGCAGGACATTGGGTGAAGTATACAAGGTGATTACTATGAATAGCTGCCTGTTTATTTTGACAACAAAATCCTAAATTCATCTCTCAGCAAATCCAGTTCTGAGGAAACTCGTCAGATCAAAATGTGAGAGCCCCATCTGTAGAGATACGTGTGTGGGTGTCTGTCAGAAACAAGAAGAGGAAGATAGTGACAAAGAAACTGCTTGTCCTCACACCAAAGCTCAGTTATCAGAGCCTGAAACTTTATGAATTTACAAGCTGCACTAAATATGCTATCTCACATCGTCTCACTGTTATTCTTATAATGCAGTGGTGTGACAATAATGTGACCCAGACGTGCACACATACACAAAGGGTCGTAGGTTGGAGTCCATGTCTGCTCCAACAGCCTATATTTCACAATGTCAAAAATGGTCAATCAGCACTTCCAGATAGAAAAGGATCAGCAGCACACGTCGGTCTTTACAGCGCGCAATCAGCAGTGACAGAATATTCCTGCTCTTAATTTATGTGCTCTCTCCCGACTACCGGCATTGACCCAAGTGCACAATCTGGTGTTTAACAGCGGCAAGTAGCATAACCTGGTCGGTGGATTAGACCAACATCCTGTAATTCAGGATATAAAACTCAGCTCTCTCATAATCTACTGAGGGACCATAAAATCTATCAGAATCCCCCCCTTACTCCCCCCAGATTAGTAATTGGAGGTGTCAAAGTGAACATGGGCTAATCCAAGATTAAACACAAAATTACACCACTTCTAACCGTGTCACCTCACTGCTTGACACTGAATGAGACAGGAGACAGAGATTTTTGACTTTACACCATTTCTAAGCTCTCCAGGTGCAGCCACGGCAATCCTCACAGTGTGTGAGGATTATACGGCATGTGTCAGTTGGAGTGTACATACATTATGCACTGAGCTGACATTCTTATCCAGAGCAACGTGCAATAAGTGAGTTCAGTGTTCCCTTCAAGGGCATTTACGCAGCAGACAAGGCTGTTGATGACCGCTCATTGGCCATGGTTGAGGTCAACACTTTGACTGTTTAGATGGAGTATAGACTCAGAAAGTCTACCCGGCTGTCCCGTCTTTGAAGCAACATCTGTGTTCACACAGCTGTTTGATAGTGCTTCACATTCACATGCAATTAACTATTGTGTGATTTCCCCATGTAAGATACCCACAGCCTCGCCTTCAATGTTGTCAGCAAATTAGAGCTATTGTTGTTTGCTGTGTTTGTCTTAAATTAACACTAAAATGACAATGACACAGATTTGCCAGAAAACCTTCAAACCTTCAATGGAGCTGAAAGAATTTGTTACTATGTACTAATAGTTTTGATTATCTATTAATTTTTTAAATAATCTTCTAATGAAAAATCACTAGTTCTAGCTTCTCAATTGCGAATAGTTGCCATTGGTGGACTTTTATAGACAGACAGTTAATTTGTCAATCATGAAACTGATCAGCAGATAATCATTTTAATCTCGTTGCTTCTCTAATCATGCACACTTTCAACATCACCTTTGGCCACTTTTTTGTTTTTCACCCCACGTTAAATTTCATGCGCAGTTTTTGAGTGAATTCCATTTAGATGGGGTTTTTTTTTTGTTTATATATCTCTCCTTGCATAAGAATTTAGCAAACTCTAATTTAGATCACCCAAATTTAGCACAGTGATGTCACACAACACAACCCTTTTCTAATTACCTCTCTGTACAGCAGCGCCAACAGCAGCAGATGGAAATAAACAATTGGAAATATCAAATGCACCTCTGCTGTTTACGAGCTGGGGTCTGACAGCTGACAAGATAGTTAAGGGGCGTCTAATACGGCAATTAGAGCGTGCCACTGTCTGCGAGGCTGCTGCTGTGACAAGGCGCCCTCTAATCACTGACTTATTACGCTGGCTAGCAGCACCTCTCATATCTGGCCCATTAAGCAGACAGCAGCATTAAGAAGCATTAAAGCAGCAAGCCCCCTCAACTGAGGAGGCACTGACGAGAGAAAGGGGAAGGGAGGGGACGTACTGTGCCTGTTATTTCTTTGGATTAATTTGTGCATTGTTCCACATTCAGTTAGGAGCGTGTAAAAGAGGAGATGTTTGTAATATGACGGCATCAAAATTGATCATACGCAACGAGATGAAAGATTACATACTGATTACAGGATTTTTAAGAGAGGCAGCAGAAGGATGTGTCATAGATGGCCGTCAAAAGCATCATCATCATGGATGTGAGTTTGCCTGCGTGTGTGGCTTGTCAGAGGAAACAAGAAAGACTAAATCAAAGAGACTTCTTCTCATGATTCTCACGTACTCAAGAGTCTGCTTCTGTGGACAGCATGAATCTGGGTTGCATTTGGCCGTGGTTTAACCTGTGTCTGGCCTGGGCTGGGTCAGGGACAAGCTTGGGCCCGGATCCCACCACTACACTCGCACATATTTGTCACAGCAGGCCGGGGGAAGAGGTTGTGTTATCTGAGGCCCAGCCAGATACACAGCATTAGTCACTGTGCTAGCGTCTCGCCAGGGTTTCCTCTTTGGCTCACAACTAAAGAGCACGACGGTGAAAAAAAAGGACAGAGGGGCGTGTGCGAGTGGATGTGTGTGAGACTTAGTAAATCACTAGAAAAATGAGGAGCTAGAGAGTGAAAGCTGTTAGCAAGTGAAGAAAATCCCACAATGCTGTAGCAATTAGACCCGGACAACAGTCAACACTCTCTCGCAGCTGCCATTCTACCACTATAGTCGACAACATCACCTAGCTGGATTTAGAAAACATCATTTTCAGCTCTTATCTGGCTCAAGTGTGTGCGTCTCACTGCTGGGTTTTGTTTAGCTGGAGGCTTGATGTTTCATGGATGTTTTGCTTGGCTCGCAGACCCTGTCCCAGCCCAATTGTATAAACACTGACAGTCAGCAATGGCCAGCATCAGACCGGGGAGGACTCTCAATTAAAAGACTGTTAGTGGGACAGATGGACTGAAGAGATGCAGGGAAAAAGGAGCTGCAGAACAAGATGGCTTCAGCCTGGGCTCTTGTAGTCGTCCAAGAGGATTTTAAACAGACTGCAAAAGACAGACTTCATGGCCAAGGATCAATACTGATACATGCAAATTAATCAAACCCTAAACCCAGCAGCATATGTAGAGATCAACTAAGATATTGCCTTGGCTATTACAAATCCCATGAAACTGTAGAACTGATGGTGATCCTAAACTAATATCCTGTTCAACTGTATTACTACCCTGTCATTTTTCAAGGTTGACGGTGTAACTATATGCCACCGAAAACACCACTAGTTCCTTTCAGCCTCTCTGTATCCTCCCTTGACAGCATACAATTGAAAGCCAACCCAGACAGCTGCTGGATGCTGGGTGGGTATTGTTCCTCATACTTTAATTGAAACCTTTACCATGTTCAACACACAGCCACAGACCACATTTCTTGTTTAGTGAGTTAAGCAAAGCCGAGATTTAAATGAAAACCCCGTGTGTACGTGTGCATATGTGTGCATGTGTGCGCCTCGTCTTTGCAGCAGCAGCTTCAGATTTAAATTTGTCTCTGCTTAGGGTCACTGTAAAACACTGGGAGCATCTTGTCCTCTCTTCCACCCACAAGATATTATCTCATCCATGAGTTAGCTGCTGAAATGCTGTCAATTTCCTGCCAGAAATGTGCAGCCAACGTGTGTAGGAAAAGAGGCACAGCAGCTTTGCGTGTCATAAAACGGGCCCTGGCTGCGTCAGATAGATCAGAACTTCACAGTGTCCATATTAGAAACAGGTGACAAATAAAACACGCTGAATAAAGAAAGTCTTTGTAGTCAGACACAGCACGCCACAAAATACAGGGGAGCAAATACCTCATGCCAAGGCTAATTTTTGCTTGTTTGATTTTGTACATTGGATTTGACTTGAAACAGAGTTTTCTTGCCTTACAAAGTAGTACAAAATAAACAACGATTAATCACTTGTGCACTGACTTCACTGTAAAACCGTTACACCGTACAGGGGAAAACTGTAGTCGACAGAAAAGACCAGTGTCTTCCCTTTGAAATCCCCACAGTGTACGGCCCATCCTGCATGTCAGTTCTGGTTTTTGAGCCCAGCGGCTGGCAGTCACAGAGCCAGAGGTCCCTGTCCTTTGTGCAGCTGTGCGTCTGGGCTTTGACACGGGGCAGAGCGACCAGAGCTATGCTAATGGGAACCAAATGGGGCGTGAGTCCCCGGTGGATTACAGAAGGAGAAGAGAAGCATGTGTTTTCATGTATTCATGTGGAGACCTGGGACCCCTCTCTTTTCTTCCTTTTTTTCCTCTCCCTTCTTTAAGTCAAACAAATGGAAGCAGCCATGTCTGTTGTTTGCACGCACACTTAATTAATGCTTGTTGTGGCTTGACAGATCCTGAGATTCATTGTCAATCAGTAAATGTATCTCAGATCTGATATAATGTATACAAAAGGCTATTACAGTGTTTAGGTTTAGTCCTTTTTAAAGGCATGTTAGTAACTTATTGTAAACCATTTAGTTGAAAAGGACCAGATTTCAAAATGACATTTGGAAATGAAGTGTGCAAGGTAAATAAATATTTAACAAAGACTGGGGAACAATAAAATTCATGTGTGAACATATTGTGTCTGCGAAAATCTGAGACATAACTTTCAGACGTCTGGCTGTGCCTCTTAGTCTTGTTGCACTTTGCTTTCACCTGCTGTTACTGCAGCAGAAGTTTGTCAAATGTTTGCCGTGATGTAGCAAGAACTTAGGTCCTTGAAGGGGTCACAACTTCAAGCCTGTAAGACTCAATGATGGCAAAGTGACAGAAGTTGTAGAGAAAATATAAATTTGTGCAATCAGATTACTGTTGAGGGGTAAAGTCATAGTTTGGCATGTCTCACTGTTTTTACAGTTTCCAGCCCTTTGTGATGCCATCTGTCATACCAAATCCTTTCTTCAACCTTTCGTGAACAGTTTTGCAGAATCTGGATCTGTTGCCTGCTCGCAGTGAGATTACAAACCAGCCGTCATTGATAAGAATCACTGATCAGGAACATAAATCTGGAGTTCATAACTGGACAATCTAAACAGATGAATTGTGAGTGATGATATCTGTCATTCCAGATGATGTCCAGTTTCAACTTTGACCAGAGGTCCAGTTCCGTCTTTTGGTGTTTGTCAGCTATCAGACATGACTCACGCTCTGCACTCCCTCACAGCCACGGACCACAACACCCATGTTATTACTCCAGAATCAAACAAGCGCACAATTCAGCTAAATTTCTGCTTCCAACACTCCTGCTTCTTCTGTGTAGTTTGACAGTCACAGACAGTAAATCTCCCAATGATGAGAACCAACCCCAAAAATTTCAAATCAGATCAGTGACGAAACTTTCAGCCTGACTCACTCGCATGATGAATTGCTGTGCGTGTACTTCAGGACAGTCTTGCTTGTTTATGAAGTGGACAGCTAAAGGACCCAGCTGGCTTTGATATTGTGAAACAGACAGGGAGAGGGAGCATAATATCACAATACTGGACCAAAAACATAACCCTGTGATCTCGTTATCATATGCCATGCTCTGTCAGTGCAGCCTATATAGGTTGAGAGTAGTACCACACTGTTAACAGTGGACTACACTGTCAGTTCAAACACATGAGCATCAAGGGAGCAACAGTTTCTCTCTTTTGTGTAGGTAGCAGGTCCAGGCAGAGGACCCCGGTCAAGGCCCCTGGCCCCTCTCAGCTCTCCTCAAAGCATTCCCCCAGCCAGAGATCAAACTATCTGCCCAGTGACAGACCTCTGGGTGCAGAGATACAACACCAGGTTCAAAGGAGGGTGCTCTGGGAGGCATGGAGGGAAAGAAAGAGAGAACGAAGGGTACGTTGGCGAAGAGGAAGAGAAGTGAGATTGCAAGGGAGCAGGGGGGTGGGTTTGAAGGGGGAGTCAGGCAAGCTGGTGTATTGGAAAGGTGGGGAAGGGGTGTTGCAACAAAGGTGGTGGAGGCAGAGGAAACCTGATGAGGAGAGGTAGGAAGGTAGGGCAGGAAGGTTGAGAAAATGCTGAGCAAAAGATGTCAGGCCAGATCTCCCAATTTTCTACTGTATGGCACAAGTTTATATACAATTTGTAACTAAACTAAAAACTAAAATACTGTGTTAATGCTACAGTTCTGTTTAATGAGCCAGGCTGAATTGGTTTGATCAATACTATTGGATGGCATTTGTGTCGGCCAATAAACTGCTCTATGGAAAGTCCAGAAATATGCTATAGGTTCGTAGTTTCTTCACCAGAGAGGATTTAAAAGGTTATTACTAAACTATGAAATATTCTGCTCAGTCATTCATGATCAAATTTAAACAATCTTTTGGTTGGTTGTTACTAAAAAGATTCTTCAAAAAACAATTTTTTCAATGAATGTACATGCCTTTTTCTATCACTTACTGTATCCTTGGTCTTTATATGTATATTCATGATTGGGTGATTGGGTGGATCAGTCGTTTTGCCTACAAATTGTTGGTTGTTTGCAGAGTCCAAGGTCACATCTTTAATTCACTTTTTTCTTCACCCAAAAGTCTAAAAACTAAACATATTACATTTATAGAGATATAAAACAAAGAAAATCAGGTAATCCTCATATGAAAAGCTGAAAGTTTAAGTTAATTTTGCTCGATAAATGACTTAAAAGATTAATCAATATTTCAAATTGTCAATTAATTTTGTGTTGACATTCTAATTGTTTCAATAATAAAATCAAGTAAAAGCAAGAACAGCTTAGGCCTTTCCTTGTTAAGACAAAAGCTTCCTTATCACCGGCCATTGTGTGGACAGGAAAAGGATTGAACATAAAACATTGTGGTCAATACATAGTAGATCTGCTCTGACTTTCAGCCTATCAGAGGGAGTGAAATGCGCCAGATAAGGACAACTCCTCGTCAGACCTGACACCTGCACTCGCTTGGCCCACTGATCGCCCCCGTCGAATGCAAATATCACAACGACAGCCAGCAGTGCAACAGCACGCTAGGTTTCTGTCTGGAGACTTGAGGGAGTGACATGACCACACAGTGCAACCAGACACATGTTAGAGAGCGGAGAAAAGAGAAAGGAGAGTGGGAGTGAAAGGAAAAGGGGACAGAGAAAATGGGAGGAGTGGTTTTGAGGTGCTCGGGTTGGTGGAAATGGAGAGAGGGGAGAGAAGATGACCAACATCGTCTGGTCTTTACTTCCCTCCCCATCTACACCCTAACACAAACAGAAAGTATTAGTCAGAGCCCAAACATATTGCCGACCCCTCTCTGTGAGGGGACATCTCCATGGCAATCACTGGTTGGCGTGGGCGATGAGACACACACACACACACACGCACGCACGGACACACAGTGCAGGCTTGACAGCAGCGTGACGACAGGAGGCCAGCACTGCTGAGACTCCCCCAAATTGACATTTAGTCATCACACTAGTCTACAGGGTGGGACTCTACCTCCTGAGCTACACACATACAAGCGCCCACACACTCTCCCACATTCCCTCTCATGCAAACATGTACACACACACACACACACACACACACACACACACACACAAACACCCACACTCAGTGAATTCCCCTACTCAAACTAGCTCCCAGCCAGAGAAATCTTGGATGACTTCCTAGATTTAATCTCGCCAATAGCTCTTTATTTTCTTTGACCATTTTTAATGTAAAAAACCTTGCACTAATTGTGTGTAAGCAATCTACAAATTATGTATATGTATTTTTTCAACTAAACCGAACACTACTGTAGACAGATTGGCTGTTTTCCAAGACACACGACTGGGCAATAATATTTGTTTCTTTCCTCAGAGTTTTGTTCAAACAGTGTGTCAGCATGGTGGTTTACTTGTAAACACCTGGGCCTGCACACTCAACAGCTGTGGAAATACAAAACTATGTATAAACTATGCTGAACCAGGCATAATTGCTCCATTCAGATTATTTGCTACACCCATTTACGTCTTACTTATTTGTTGCATCTATGAGATATCACGTCATAAAATGTCACCAGAAGAAGATTGTTGTTACAGATAGGTACATTTGATTTGTGCAATCATTTACCTTAGCCAGCATAGTGAGAAGACTGCTCCTGATTCAGTTTCGTAGTTTCCACTACAGATACAAGACTCCAAGGAAAAGCTGCAACTTTTATTAGTATTTATAGTCTCGGTCAGTAAATGACACAGAAAAATAGGACACAAGACAGAGATACAGAAAGAGAGGGGAGGGTGAGACGGAGAGTATTCAACCAATGGCTACATTACTGCAATGACAAGTGTGTCACTCCCAAAGCCACACAGTGACGGAGAGAAGTGAGGAGTGTCTTTGCATGACTCCAAGTGTGTGTGTGTGTGTGTGCGTGTGGTGGGACAACAAGAGAGAGAGAGAGAGAGAGAGAGAGAGAGAGAGGGAGAGAGAGAGAGAGAGGGAGACGGCAGACCAAAGGAAAGTCCATCTGGGTGTTTTAGTCTTTATCAGTCTTACAAAGTTCACAGATAGAGGGGCTGAAGTGGAGGCTAGACGCTGTTCCAGAGTCACAGGTCACAAAGAAGACACAGAGCTGCTCAGACAGGTGGGACGGAGGGAGAAAGAAAGGAAAGAAAGCAAATGAAAGAAACTCACAATTGCGTGAGGAAAGCAGTGCCAAGCCTCGGTGATTGCCATTCTGCAATCGACCTGACCAAATTGCAAATTCCCTCTCAGGACCCTCTAAGTCTGCTTCATTTGGCTGAAGCCGGAATCCTTATTTCTGCAATTATAAAGCTATTGACTAATTCGACATATGTTAGCGTGTCTTCCCGCCCTTGAGTGCTGGTGTGCCATTGAGTCATTAAGTTTGACAAATTGTGACAGACTTTTTTATTGCCACCCAATCATGAGAAACAAGACTGTGGCAGAGGAGTTAATGAGTGGCATGTTCCTCCTCTTCCTTCTCCCCCACCATCCCGCTCTCGCCCCTCTCCAGCCCTTCCACTAAGAATCCCGCACCCCTCAAATCCCCCTCACCCCTCCATATTTATAATTTTACCACATCCTAACAATAACACGGCCGGTACTCAGCACAAAACACGCGGGCCCTGGCCTAATGAATCTCATGCCTTTACTGCGGTAAAATGGCCAGTAAGTATTACCAGCTGCGACACTCTCCCTCTTTCTCTCTCTCCTTGGCAGTGGCATTGAGTTTGGGAGCGCAGGGGTGAGCGAGAGAGGAAGGGGGTGGGGGGAGTGGTTCAGGGGGGACCAGGCAGACACATCTGAGTGCAGCTGGACCAGGGAGAGAGAGGTGGGGGATGAGAAGGAGGAGAAGTGTGTGTGTGTGTGTGTGTGTGTGTGTGTGTGTGTGTGTGTGTGTGTGTGTGTGTGTGTGTGTGTGTGTGTGTGTGTGTGTGTGTGTGTGTGGGGGGGGGGGAAGTCTCCGTGTTTCCAGCTGCCTTTCTCAGGGGCTCGGTTTTCTCTCCCTCCTCTTGGTTTTTCGCAAGGCCCTTCTGGTCCCAGCTTACTTGAAAAATCACAAACACACACACATACATAGACACACACACGCACGCACGCACGCCCTGATCCACCCCCCCCACACACACACACACACACACACACACCCCCATTCCTCACATTCGGCCATCTTTGTTTGGACAGGGCTCAGGAGTTCCAGAAAAGCTCTCTCAGATGTGCTGAAGTAAGGGAAAAACAAAACAAACTGGCCCTCACACACACACACACACACACACACACACACTGAAAATTTATGTGATCACACAGACACCAACAAGTACTTTGCGCTCACACTGTAGAAAGTGAAGTTCACACACACTCTAGCACGCACATACATGAACAATTTCACATGTGCTAAAGCCAAAATACCAGCTTCAACCAGAGAACAAATTCACAAAGAGATGAAAAAAGTGAGATACACTTTTCTTCATGGAGGTAGGCAGCGGACTATTGAAGGCATGCATTCTTTTACACAGTGTGTGTGTGTGTGTGTCCCAATCCAGGATCACAGCACCAGGGCAGGCCCTGAGCATACCTCGACATGTGTTACCTCTTTGTAATATTGACTTTGTTATAGCTATACGAGTGGGAGAGTAGAGCCAAGAACCCGGACCTTGCAGTAGTGGGGCCCCTGAGTTCACTAGAAAACAAATACCCGAACGAGCCGTGAAAATAGAAAACACAGTACCACAATAGCAATCTACAAAAACAGATTCAAATAAACTGTAAAACGTCCCTCGCTGCTGCCTCTGACCTTTACATTTTCACTCTCTAAATTAAGACTATTATTTGTCTGATTCCATTTCTGCAGCATGTTGCTTGCAAAGCCGTGGGATTTGGCAACTAAGTGAGTCTTGGCCTGGCTTCCTGTCTGAGCTGTGTACTGGACCAACAGTAAAATTCAAAAATCCTCTTCCTCTAAAGCCTTCACTTGCTGTATAATTTCAATTAAATACAAAACTGCTTCTTGGGTGCAAGCTTTTTTGAATTAAATATTTCACAATTATGACTGTAACATGGCCCTTGGTCAATAAAAAGATAAGCCTCTAAATTTGTATTGAAAAATAATGAGGACAAATGTAAGAAACCCTCAAATTTCAGATGACACAAATAAAGAAAACCAAGATAAAGAAAAAGCACACATGCTGAATATTTGATTGCTGTGCAGAAATAAAAGATTGATTATCATTTTCTTGTTCCTGTGAGTGTGAATCCCATCTTGTCTCTTTCCCCAGTGATGACTTTGCTTATACATTTGAATAATGAAGGCAAGTCATTTGAATATTCCCTCTGTATTAAAAAACTGATGTTTTTACACGATGCAGCAATATTAGCCATGTTAATTGGGCTCTTTGGACTTTCCCAATAGAAAGGCTAAATTAATTACTTATGTCGACAAAATGTCAGACACACCGATCTAATAACTACAACTGTTTCCAACAGTGTTGTTTTGTGTGTGCCTTTTTTGTTTGTGTGTGTGTGTGTGTGTGTGTTTGTGTGTGTGATTGTGAATGAACTTAAAAACACTGAGCATCCAGTAGCCAGAGTTAGCTCTAATGAACGAGATGGGAACAAAATGCTTTGACATCCTCTCCATGTTTCATGGGTGGCTCTTGAGAGTCCTCCAATATTCATCCCCTCTTCTCATACTAATCAGCCAGTACAGTATTGACTGTTTGTGCTTGCAAAGGGACTCGTGCTAGTGTGTGCCGGAGCTATACAAACACCCACACATACACACATTTTTTTTTTTGTGCCCAAACGTGCAAATCCACACTCTACTTTGTAATTAAACTTGTAAGAGAAAGTGAATTATTTGCAGGATGTTACGTGTGTGCTTGTGTGTGATGTGTTCATTAATGTGTAGCCACCGCCATAGGGGGCTTTGAAGTTCCACATTTCTGTTAGCTTTTGGCTGTTTTTCAGTCTTGGAGAAAAACTGTATCAGCGCATTTTCCTCAAGTACGAATAAACATTAGGCTTTGGGAGAGGAGGCGATGGAGAGACGTTATTAATATCTGTGAATGTGAGATGATCAGATGGTGTGTGTGTGTGCGCAAACCATGTACACACACACACACTCGTACGTGCGAGTGTACAGCGAGCGGGAACTAACAGAGAGGTCTGCTGATGCCATGTTTCAGACGACCCCTTGAAGTGGAAATGAGCTTCCTCGGTCTTATAACTAGTCCGTTCTCACAAAGTCAGCAAACTCTGCCACCCCTCCAAAGAAACGCAGACACCTGCCCACCCTCCAACATCCCCACCCAGCCCTGTGGTCAGCATGCAGTATGAATTCACCATCGAGACCTAAGAAACGGAAATGGGTCTATTTTATTTCATCTGTTTTTGTCTTTGGATGGATGGAGGGGCTTCAGAGTTCTCAGGTGGCTTTTGTCCTGACTTTCAAAGACCTGCAGCTCACAATGTCAACAGATACAGGTGCCATTTTTTTGTTAGTGCAAAATTATTTAAATTTGAAGTATTGTTACTGTCTGAAATTATAGTTGCAACCAATGATATTTTCAGTATTGGTAGAAATAGCTTCTTTTTTTTTAAATAATTGTTTGATTTTATAAAATGTTCCCATAAAAATCCAATAAGATTCAACATATTTAAAATCCAACAATTACAGCTCTCAGAAGCTGTAACCAGAAAATGTATTTATCTTTAATAAATTACATAAGTGATTATTTAAATGTCGCAATTGAAATGTGATTTATTTTCTGTTGACTAATTAATAATCAACAAATTTTTCCATCGCGGTCTCCAGCCATACTCCCTTGACAGATTCCTTTAGGACTCACTGAGTCACTACAAGAGCTATTTCTATTTAACCCAGGCTTAAAAAACAAATTTCTCATTACATTTCAAAGGCGTGTTGTTGTTTATGATCGTTTTTACTTAATAAAAGATGAGCTCAGTCTGGAAATATTTCTATATTTAACTCGTTTCACGAGCGTGTGCGTGTATCCTTTGTCTATCTCTTCTTCTTATATTTATATTATTGCAGTTATTATTATGCTGTGTGTACGCATGTATCTGATGTAGTGTGCATGGACGCATGCTGCTGTTTGAACCTGTGCGAGCACCTGAGGGTCCATCCCCAGCCGTCCTCAGAGCGGGGAGCGACAGCTGTACAGTGATGCTGTAGCGATAGGCATCATCGGCTTGCTAGAGACTAATTGGTCCACAGCGCTCCTCTGAGTGGCCTCGCTAATTAATTAGAAAGGCAGTGGAGCTGAAATTTTTAATCAGGACACCAGGCTCTCCAGCAAGCAGGAAAAAAAGGCACATCACCCCATCATTCCATGTAATCCACCTGACACTGATCTCCCATGTTGTCATGTGAAATGTGTTGTGTGTTTAGGTATTCATATGATCTGACCAGGGAATAAGAAACACATTTATCACAGGGCTTGTTAAATCATTTTAATTCTGATCATTTCAGGAACTCTGTGTCCTAATACCGTATGCATGACTTATATTGGGGTTTAGACCCAAGAGAATGATGCTAAGATGGTCTTTTCCTCTGTGTGTTTGTTGCAGCACATGTATGTATGACTTCAACTGATGCAAATTGTATACTGACTGAGTCTATGGTCCTTACTTGTATGAGAGTTAAGATGTAGAAGAGTGGTGACAAAAATGTTGCTACTGCTGATCAAAACTGCTAAAAAGGGTGTGTTTCTGTGTTTTTACACATGCACTGACATGCCGATCTCTATTTTTTTTCTTTCCTCTTTTTCTTTCACTTTTTTATAATTCCCTCTAAACCGTGAAAGCAAAATATTATTTTTCCTGCTTCCCCCTTTCTGTACTTAACTAACTAAAAGCAGTCACTCAAACCAACACAATCCGGCCTACTGTAAAGAAACTCAAAATCTCAAGCTTGTTTAAAGTAATGATCCCCTGGTTTTGTATTTCTTTCTGAAGAGGGAAAAGATTAATCTAAGGAACAGTGCTTTTGCACCACTTTGGGGGCACATTTGTGTCCCGAAGCTGCAGACGGCCCACCACAATGATTTGTGGTGAAGGGCCAGAGTCTGGGAGGAATCAACCAGAGACCAAAAGACAAAAGGCATGCTAAAATGAGAGCTACGCCGGTCAGCCACTTCACACAGAACACAAGGGAAACAACATGTGTTTATCATCGCATTACTGGGAAGACAAACTACCACCACTGACTGGAGTTACAGGAGCAGAGAGATCATAGCATATGGTCATGAAACAGGAAATTCTCATCTATTTTACACATAGATAACAAGCCTACCGTGGTAGAAAGAATACCAGCAATAAATGGGCTGTCAAACTTTCCTATGAGAAGAAAGTTTCTGAAATGCACATGCATGCACCACCTTTACCTCCTGTAGTGACATTAGCTTTGTGCGGCGTCCTAATCTTTGTGACCGTCTTGGCTTCGCTCGGCACTAATCAGCCAGCCACTCTTATCAGTGTATTGCTTTGTCCAAAATAAACACACACCGCCTTTTTATTGCTTTGTTTTCACAGGTCATTAGGGGAAGGAGAGAAGACGCATTGATTAGTTTTCCAGACCACTGGATTATTGTTGTGTTATGACTATCATCATTAAGTTTCATTAAGGCTGTGGTTGTTCTCGTTTCCAGAAAATGAAGACGTTGCAGGAAAGGCGATTTCGTTGGAGAGCAGACGGTGCGCCACACTGATATGGAAGGTAAGGAAAGTCAGAAAGCTCCCCAGCCGAGTTTTAAGATGAGAGTGAACTCTGACCCTTAAAGAAATTGTATTAAAAAGACTCTGCCCACACTCATATTTCTCAGGCTTCTCTAAAACACTCAGCTACTGTACTACATTCCACATTTATTTGAACTGCATTAAAGAAACTTAATGAAGCAGCATCAGTCCTTGGCCAGGTCCTTTCAGCCAGCTTTGCTCTGGAGCTACACATATGCTCCCAAAGCAAGAAAGAACTGGCTCTGTCGCCAGACTAATTAGCATGTGTTAGCTAGTTAGTGAGAGGGCGGCCCTCTGTGATGTGTACTGAAGTGGAGTAAAACGCCAGGGCAAGGACTGTACTAATGGCCCACTTCCTCCCCACAGGGGCCCTCCCTGCAGCTCCACACGTGCTGGCATCAGTGCAGCCACGGGGCACCCACAGGGCTGCCACACCACCGGGAGCAGAGGCGGGCACACAGGAAGACGCCTGGCTTGGCTGGCATCGTTTTCATGCAGCATTGAGTTCTCTGGGTGTGATGCTCCGCGATGTAACAGCAGGTGACAATGACACTTGGGAGCACACACCACATGCTCGCAGGCAAAGCGAGAGTGACATGCAGGCTAGCAGATCCACCAGCCTATGAAACAGTTCAGACAGCCGGGGCTACGGCGCAAGCGAGCTGCCTGGCATTGGCGAATGCATTATTTACAGGAGGAGCTGGAGCATTAGCAAGCTCTTTGGCACTTGGTTAGCAGGCGTAGGGGGTGAACACGGACGGCAGACGAGTGTAACTCTGTCAGTGTGAGTAAATAAACAGAGGGGACATGGTGTGACAGAGCAAACAACGCGCCACACAGACACAGACACACACAGACACATGCAAACTCATCAGGGAGCCGAGGGAGAGTGGGAGAGAAGAGGAGGGGTGGGTGGCATCCATATTTATAGGGCCTTTCTAGCATTTGTCCCCAGGCCAAATGCTGTGACTACACTCAGCTAATGTCAGAACAGCACTTAACCAGGCATTTCCAGTATGTCATGGGCAGTGGGGAATACGTGGAATAGACACAAGACCAGGGCAAAAAAAAACACAAAGACTAACAGGGATGAAAATGAGAAGAAATGCATTTGTGTCGTATGCGACGATTATGTTCTCCAACAAATACATATATTTCTTAGCCTCTCCCTCACTATTTGTTTTGAAGTGTATATTATGTTATATTTCTGTACTTATTTATTGTTTATGAAATAGACAGATTCACCTTCTGATTCATAGTCATCTGTTGCTCGGAAAGATTTCTCCGTTGTTTCTATTTTCCTAGCAATAAATAGTTCGGGATCCGATCCGAAATAATCTTCTTCCTCCCTGGATTATAAACTGTAACTTGGTGTTGTCTGTCTTTTGGATCTCACCATCGGGATGTATTTCCACATCTCTTAGAAACTCTACCCTCTGGCGTCGAAGTTGCTGTGTAGTACCCTGGCATTTGCACTCCACAGTATATTTGATAGGTCCTGAGAACATGCCAAATTTGATGTTAGAATGAGTACAATGAAGCCTTCTCTGAGCGAGGCAGGGAGAGAAAGAGAGTTACCATTATCTCGTCGAAATGTCTACCCTTGATGCTCCCTCGTTTCATCATACCTGTTGACACCAGCGAGAGTGTTGACCTGTTTTTTTTCCTGCTGGATTTATGAGAGGTGAAAGTGACATGTAGGCTCTTTGCTGGCATGTCATTACTCGTAAAATATGACTGGAATGCAAGGAACGGCCTGCTCCACGTTGGTCACCTGTCCCCACGTTTATCAAGTGTCAGGCCGGGCATTCGCTTGGCATTACGCCCTCTGGCACCCAGGGAGGCTGAGGGGCCCACAGGCCTCACCGGCATGTCCCTTTTCACCACAGACACAAACGCTGTGATACCCCCAAAGAGAGCTAAGTGGGTAAAGTAGCTCCTTTTAGCACAATCTGTCATTATCTCAAGTGGCACGTAATCGTTTTGTGTAGCGAGATCCATTATCCATCCACAGAGAGCAAGGGCTAATTGTGGAGGCTTACATTTATTCATTTGTTTGCTGCCAGTTGTCCCACTATATTTTTAGAGAGGTGCAATAAATGCCAATGTTTGTGTTTCTGTGTTTTTAAATGGTCAGAGCACTTGTGGTGATGTGGTAAAAGCCACAAGGTTTCTTTTGTGCTCCCAAAGGAAGCTGACAATCAACACGAGGCAAGAGATTAAGATGTTAATCACTGCCCCAGTCATTCTTAACACTTTACTGACCATGACCTACTACAGACTGAAAAAAAAATATTAGTAAGGAGTCGATATGAGTTCATGTTTCCAATTAATACACTGCTCCAAATGCGTGAAGTTCTACTTTTTAGGAATTGTGTTCTCAGGGCGAGAAACTTAAGAGGATGTATGAAACCGATTCATTAAGAACTTGTGTGTTTGTGCCTGTGATAAAGGAAACTATATATTGGTAATCGTGATCAAAGGTTCTTTCTTTCTGTCTTTCTTTCTTTCTTTCTTTTGGTGAGTAAGGATAATACTGGTAAAGCCCTTGGATTTGCCACACTGAGACAATGTAACCAAGTGTAATTAGCAATTAGATTTGACCAAATTAAAGCAGACGAACAGAGGCAAGACTCAGCATCAAGGCTACTAAACAGTATTATGGCCAAAGGTGTGCTTAGTCTGTTTTTCTTCCCTTGAAGACATGTTGAAATAAGAGGATTGTGAGCAGACAAAGATGGGCGGAGGGTGAGGAAAGTTGCTTGTTTTTATCTTTGAATGGAACAGTAAGTCAGTATGTCTATTTTTTGTCTAATGATACCCTCTGTACTGCTGAATATTTTTTAATCACTATTTCTGCTTTATCCATAAACAATAAGTCTGTCCCGCTGACATGGCTTTAGCCACAAGGTCTATGGACAACTGTGTTTCCCAGGCTTGGCAATTGAGGTGAGAGAGCCACTTAAACCCCCTTGCACACATATTATTAGCATTACCATATCTGGGCCTAACTGCAGCTGAGGGGAATAATGTGTGTCAGGAGAGTGTAAAATTAGAACCAAAACCAACACTGCTCTCTAAATCCACATCCCAAGTCCCCACTTCCTTACTTATAGCCAAGCTTACAATGTCAAACACTAATAAGCCAGCTAATTCAATTAGGACTCCACTTCTTTGAGATTGCCGAAAAAAGAGACCTTCTGAATAGATTCTCTCACAACTCTACACAGAACTCTTCATCATGAAAAAGTGGTCTTTATTCATAAGCTTCAGTGTACAAGCGAGGAAACTTGCTGCTGAGCTTGTTAGCAAAACACCCTGATCTGAGGCAAGAGATGTGTGACTAAAGCTGGGTCTCTTAAGTGTCTGTCACCCTGATCTAACCCAGGGAGAGCTCTTTGTAGGCTGTATTTTCTCTGTCTGTCTCTGTGCGCTGCGCTCCGGAGTGACTGGGATGAGCCCTGCTGTGTAGCTGCAGGTGACAGGGAGCCCTTTTTGTTGTCAAATCCTGATGGAGCTCCCACATGAAAAACATTTCACTTGAGCTGCTGCTGCTGCTGCTGCCTTCGCTCTCTTCCTTCCTCTCTGTCTCTCTCTGTAGATGTCAAAGGCTACAACTACAGCAGTGATACAGAGACAGAGGGAGTCAATCTCTTACTCCTTTTCCCCTCTCGCTTTTCTTTTTGTCGTTCTCTCATACGATTGCCTTCATCCCCCTCTCTCTCTCTCTCTCTCTCTCTTCTATCGTCTCCTTTTATGACCAGATTTTGCTTTTCTCTGCTCTTCTAATCCACCCCTCTCCTTCCCTCCCCCCTTCCCTCCCCTCCCTCTGGCTTATAGATCTGAGTTGGGTCTCAGGAGGAAAATACAAGTCAAGCCATTGTCATTTCAAACAGCGTGATAACCAGACACTGGGCTGCCCACTGACAACTCAGGGGAACTGGCCGTGGCTTTGACTGTTAGCTCCCCTCTCTCTCTCGCTTTCTCTCTCTCTCTTGCTTCCTGCTCCTACTTTTTTTTTCTGAAAGTGCTCTCTTTCGTTCCTCTCTTTTTCTTCCTCTCTTCCTCTCCAGCTCACCTCCTCTCTCTTCTTCCTCTTCCTCTCCCACCCCCTGCCCCCCAACCCCCCGCAGGAGACTCGGTAGCTCATTGTTGTTTGTTGCTTGCCGCTGCTGTGTCTTGCATCTGCTCCTCTCTTCTCTCCTCTCTGTGCCGTGGGGGGCCGGGGGGAATAGTTGTCTTAGTGTGTGTACCAAGGTCAGTGCTCTCCACATGACAGTTCTCTGCCTCTCGACAAGGCGGGAAATCAATACTTTCGGACTTGTGGCGCTGCCCTCGGTGTAACAACAACACTGCCCAGCACAGAGCGCGGCTCATGCACCTGACACATCCCCAGCCGCCGCTCCAGGCCCTCGCCAGGGAGCCCCTACCACTCTTATTCTGACCCCTTCATATTTCCACTGAGACCCTCTGTTTCACTTTAATACACCTTTTCTCTCTATACTTTTTTTCTGTTCAGGGCCTCCAACAGACTGTATATCAGATTCCCTGTTTTTTATATTACGCAATGCAAGTTTCTGTTATTCTTTCGGATGAACTGCGCCTCTCGTATCTGTTACTAATGTATGTGTGTCTTGGAGAATGATGAGTGCTTCCGCTTTTAAGAGTGTGATTTATGCAGTGATCAGACAGTTGATCAGAGGGGATCACTGAGTAGCAGCTAAATGAGATACATGCCAACTACAGTGCAGCAGAGGATACGTACTGTTACGTGCCCAGACTGGACCTACAAAGTTAAGATGGTGGATGAAAGCGATGTGTCGATGTTTGGCTGGAACAAATAGAGAAGCAAGTGTGCAGGCTTACCAAGGTGACGACGGCCTGAGCATGCTGCTGTTGTTTCCACAGCAAGCCCAGGCATGGAAACTGTTTCGCCACACTGATTCAGTGTTAAGGGTCTATGATTAAATATTTTTTTCAGAATAGGTGAAAACCTAAAAACAATAATAAAGGAGGAGATCAATAAGGCCATATGAATCCACCATTCGACAGGTGTTTTCACTTCTTGTGAACACAAACCTAACCCCCGCATTTAGTCCAGCCAATGACTAAAAAGCATCTGAGATAAGAGCGAGCAGTTTGCCTATAAATTGATCTTTCCCCCGTCACTGCTGTTAATGGAAAATGTACATGTTGCTTTCTCAGAACACAGACACACATAAAGTGGAGCCATGGGCGACATTTTTAAACAGCACTAAAGCCTAACATGCCTCCTTATGCTTGTTCACTGCCAGATAGACACCTAGAGAAAAAGAGAAAGCAATAGCAGTGCGCCCCACACCGATTGTTAAGCCTGCCTCTTGGCCTGCCTCTAATGACGAGAGAGAGAGAGTGTGTGCAAGGCCAATTACAGCCCCCGTCCTTCAGCAGTCAAACAGAGTAAAACTCCCGCTCTCAGCCCCTGTGGAGAGGAGCCACAATCGACCGGAGCCCCGGCGTCTCTCCGAGGGACACATGCAGGCACACACTCAGAGCACTGTGTGCAACTGGACGTCCATCAACAGGGCCATCTCCCCTCATCCCCTGACTTGCTCCCTTGGTTCAGCTGGAGTAAGGAAAATGCATCAAATAAAACAGCCACTTTAATGAATTAGATATTGAGCTGTTCATTAAAAAGAAAAAAAAAATCAAATTCCCTGAAGTCAGCAGGGGATACACAGTACCAGAGTGTAACCTGGTGATGAACGCGACTTGTTTAGAGGAGTCATAAAACACAGGGATGTGATGACTTTACTGAATGTTCGCCAGAAGTGTGCTCAGGAATTAGGTGGCTTCGGTTTCCGCAGTCATCCCTCGCTTCTTTCACCTCTCATACAAATAGCTTGTTGAACTCTTACTTTCTGGTGGCGAAAGGGCATTTGTTGAATCAGAAACAGAAAGATCTGTGATTGTAGTCTCAGCAGATGAAAACAAAAGGGCTGGGTAACTTCTCAGTTTTACATGAAAAAATCCTGGCAAGAGGGAAACTATACATCTGTGCAGGCAGATACTCGTTTTTATTGGCTGAGAGTCCAGGTAGCACTTAAAACCTTTGCAGCAGCCTCTCCCGACACTGCTGACTACAAGTGTTTCTGCATGAACTTAAAATACAAGAAACACATTCCTGGTCCAAAGCAGAGTACATCGCTTTCTGATAAAGAAAAATGAAAGTTCTATCAGATTAAAATATTCAGCAGTTAGTCTATGACAGACCAGTCAATGAAATGGCAGCACTGATAAAAGGGAAACAAAGGATCTATTTTTTCTTCAGTGGTTTTATCTCTGGCAAGCCACCGTCAGCCTTGCTCCCATTTGATGGAGAGATTTAAAGGATGCTGTCCTCGCTCTCTCCTCCTCCTCTGCGTCTCCCTGGATGAATGTGATCTAAACAGCCACATCTCCCTACTGTTTTTTTTCACAGTGACAGCCTTTCTCATGAATTAAAAGAGGAACTCATTGATTTTCCCATTGCTTAAATTTGCAACTTAATCCCCCAGATATGTCTAGAATGTACTGCTCTGTCAATAGACTGCACCGCCGCTGACGAAAAGGCAGCACTGATTCTCACTGGAGAGAAGGGGAAGAAAAGGATGACAAGACAAAGGAGAGGGAGAGAGGCTAGCTTAGTGCTGAGCCTGGTGGTTTCTGGCTCTGGGTTCAAATTCTACATTATGACACACATTAGAAAATGTATGTCACCTATTAACACCGACTCACATGAATTACCACAAGCATAACACATCATCTAACTGAGCCACCGGGAGAATAAAAAAGACGCACAACCGCGCTTTTCCAAAGAGGCAAACACACCACATCATTATGTTTATAAGACTAATAAACCAATCATGCTTGTACATCTGTATAGTGTAACCAGACATCCAGCGTGGCCTTTCAACGATCAAATATCATTATATAACGAAAAGCCAACACACTGGAAATAAGTTGTCTGGGACTGAGATGGAAAAAGCACACTTGTCCCCTCTGAGTGAGGGGTTTGAGGAAGTAACGGGATATCACGACCTCTCCCCAGGAGCAAACAAGGCAGAGAGCCCATGCCCTAATTCACAGTAAGCACCATAATGTTCTCGTCTGACTCCTAATGTAGTCTATAAATCTCTGGTTCTCTGCTCTACATCAGTATAATACGTGGTATTAATAGCCTGATTTGTACAACGAGTGCAGAGCAGTCAATAGGCAGAGTGTTGTTTTTTTTCCTTCATCTCCACGCGTACATGATGAAAACAATCATTATTGAGAAATGTGAGAAATAAGGAATTCTAGGAAGGCATTTGACAGTTTTCTGAGGAATAACTGGACACTATGTGCAGTATAACACAGGGTGACCCTTACAGATTTCACCCTCCTACACTTCGTCTCTGGTTGTAAACCCTATCCCATAGGCCTCTGGGGTGGTATGGCTCCTTGCCAGTAGCTGTGCTGTTGTTGGCAATAGATTTCCTTTGTGGCCTCGGTACTTGTGTAGGCCATAACATGATACGCACAAAGGCCGACAGAAGTACACCAGTGTGCGTGCTCTCTCTCATACACACAAAATCGACATATGCTGCACACTGTGCACGCACATCAACACACGTAATTATGCACAAAATCACAATTCTCACCACTCATCCAGAGAAGACCCGCAGCCTCGTAGGAAACAAGGAGGGGAAAAAAGCACAATGTATCCTTGACAGGGTTCATCTGTTTCCAGTTTGGTGCAGATGCTCAGGTTTTATTGCAGCAGTCTAGTATTTCATGGCAGATTTAGCCAGTGGTTTGGTTCTCCACTCGCTACAGCGCTGATGATGGCACATCTCTTGTAAATTGTGGCACACCAGTAACAGTTTGTTGCTTGATTACACCAACTTTTATCATACACTCATGCGTAGTTTATGTTCCTCTCACTGTGGTGACCAAAAGAAGTGCGGAGTATTCACTGACGTAATACACATACAGTGGAGAACATGGTGTTAATGTACAGGTAGTCCCTGGACCAGATAATTGACCTGTTTGTTCAAACTATTTCAGCAGCACTACTGCTGAGGCTGGAACTTGATATAAAAAAGAGCACATTTAATGCTGGACTCATTTAGTGGTGCGCTGATAATGCTTTTCAGCCCTGTGGTCTTCATGTCAACACTATGTGTTTCCATTTCACCCAGATACACAGTTTTTAGCGAAAAAGAACCACAGGGATTAAGAGTTGTGCCATAAACCAAATTAATGTTAAAAAGTGTGTTCTGAATTTAAACTTTAGTGGTTGTTGATTGTTAGTGATTGTTGTGCTGTTCTTAATGATCGTCTTGAATTATGTCAGTTATAATTACTTCTTATCATTTAAGTTTCTCTTCATCTTCTTCTGCTTTTACAATTATCGTATCTCTACGTTGCCTGCTGTGCACTGCCATGCCTGCTGGCCAGATGTTGCCACAAAACAAATGGTTTCTGAAATTTGAACTTAAAATCGTGACTCGTGTAGTACTTGAATTTCTGTCACTGTAACGTATACCAATACATTTGCTACTTAGAAACTGCATTTTAGAAAAACAGTTTCCGCGACTCAAAATCATTTTCCAAAATACAGATACATATCACTTCATTTAGCTTCCCTAATGCACTTACATACCACACAGTTCAAATGAACAGCACATAATAAATTCAGAACACGCTGTTTAAGATGATTTTCATGTTTACACAGATAATGTAATTCTACACCCTATCTGTGTGTCAATGCCAGCAGCGCGTGCAGGCGATGCCTCTCCGTCTCAAGACAGAAGTGTAGCGTTGAGTGTCTCTTAACTGGCTCGTTTAGTCCTGATGGCTTAAATGATTTCATCACTATTAATGACAGGGACCGTGGCTCCCCGCGACGCGTTGCCAGATGCTCGGGGACCACTGAGCTTCCCGATCTCTTCCTCTCACTCCGAGCCGCCTCTCCTCATCCCTCCTTCTGTGCAGTCTAATGATTGTCCTCTACATGCCCCCTACCATCCTATTCTTTCTATTTTCCTCGGCTGCTGCGGCCTCCTATGGATACTAAAACATGGTGTACAGACACAGTGTAGGCACTCACATCGCATGAGTGCAGGGTCAGTGTGCTGTAAGACTGCAATGCTGTTAACAAGTCATCCAACCAGCATGTAGTTCTTATGAATATCTAGACCAAGTACTGAAAAGAAGAACACACACACACACACACACACACACACACATACTCACTCCCTGTTTCTGTGAGCTATCGGGTGAGCCAACAAATCAGCTATCAGCCCAGTTCCCGAGCCACTGCGAAGGTCAGAGGTCAGATAAAGAAGGTCAGCTGGCACCGGACCAGACCGCCCTCAGAGGTCTTTCCTCCAAATGGAATCAAAAGCCTTTTGACGGCTGCGAGCTATCACCACACTGAGCCCCTGCCTTCATTAGCTTCTTCACATAATTGGTGAGTTAAAATTGAGACAGATGCACGGCCTTGTCTTCAAGCATTGACGTGATTTTCATTCATTTGGATAATGAAAGAATTAAGTACCATTTTGGTCTCCCTTTTTCCCCCTTTCTCTGTCTCCTCTGTCTTGTTGAGCTGCTCTGTTCCAGCTAAGTAATGGTGTTTTAATTCTGAATGTGTGAGTGTGGCTCTGTGCGCGTGTGTACAGGAAACTACTGCTGTTTGATGAATGCAAAAGAGCCTTTGTCTTTCCTGGCATTGTAACCAGTAAGCTTGGTAAGGGTTGCATACGCACAACTTTCACAGCCCTAAATAAATGAGCCCTCAGAACTAAAAGAAAAATGGTCTGCTTCAGGTCTGCTACGCAATCTGAGAATTAATTCTCAAAGAGTACAGTTTGTGAACTGGAGTATATTACAGCGAAATTAGAAATCACTCCTTCAGCATGTGTTTTCACTACATAAAACACAGGTACAGTTTCCTTTCGTTTTCTGCCTTTGGATTTAATACAGTAACTGATTGCTCCTTTTAAGAACTGCCAAATCTCATGCACTGCTTTTTGTTCCACACCGAAATAAGGCTTAAGCTAAAATTTTTATTTAATCAACTCCTTTTACATAAAATAAAAGAACATTAATACCAATTTAATAGCAATTTTTGTCAAAGGTTGTCATTTGTGTGATCGAGTAAAAGGACGCTCTTTCTTGCAGCGGGGCTGGCATACCATACTAGCATTCAGACAAAACTGTGTGTGTGTGTGTGTGTGTGTTGTCTTGAATGTAATGACGTGTGTTTGCGTGTTGGAGTCCATGCATGTGCATGTGTATGCAGTCATAATTTCCCAGAGTCTAAACCTTCATTGATTCAGTTGCTCTTGTCTTCCCAAGAAACCAAGGGAGGATTATGCCTTTAAAACGAGCTTTCTCATTGCAGATATTAGGTCATTAATTTCACAGGCTTACATATGAAAATATTGACTCTTCCCAGACACCCCACTATATCCTCTGTTCCAGTCGCAGCCTTGCATAAATAAATCTTTTCAAGTATGCAACATTGATACGCCATTGATTTATTCGTTTGAGGATCTAATAAATAAGCAAATGTATTGAATTATAGTTTAATTATGAAAGTTCCTGATTGATTTGTATGGGAAAATGTAAGCATTGGCTATAAGCTACAAGATCCATTCAAAACTTCAGAGACAAAACTGGAAATCCTGATTTTAAAATGGTTCAGTGTACTGTTCTGTTGATCAACTATTACTGTGACTGCTTTGCTTTACTTTCCACAGCCCTTCCTGTAACTGTTCCCCTTCTGAGAGCCACTGAAATAAATGATGTGTCTCAGAGATATGCAAAAGAAACTGTATGACACAGTTATTCTTCGAATCCATGCTGACTTGTCATTCCCATAAATTAAATAAATCTCTGAGTCACTGCATAGACTGGGGACCCTGAGGACAAAGACACGTCTACACTGAAATTATCTCTGCCACACACTCAGACACAAAAGAGGCGAACACTCTCAGAATAAGACACAGACTCATCCAGTGGGAGCGGGTGGGAGATGGGTGCAGCTTTATGTCCCCACATAGCGGACGAGGGATGGGCAGGCTTCAGGGAAACAAAAGAGCGGGAAAGAGGGAGAGGGGAGAGAGTGAGAGTGCAAAGGTTGTCGCAGACTAGTCACAGCACAGGAGGAGGGGAAAGGGAGAGGTGGAGGGTAGAGTGCGTTCCAACCTCTCACATCTGTTATTCGTTTGTCCCGAGCTGGGAAGAAAATAGCAGGAAGCGTTCTGGTGGTGGCGGAAGATGAAAAGACAAGAAGATTGAATAAAAAAACATGTGTCGCACATGCACTGCGGCTGATTGGATGTGTCCCATGGATTATCCCCAGGAGGCACTGCCAGCTCGGAAAACACATGGTGGCCACATACGTACACACACACACAAGCAAAATGATGATTCCCCTCATTCATAAAGCAGCTTGGCATACACACCATTCTTCTGTCTACACGGCAGTGTCAGAGTCAGGCCTACTCCTGTGACCTCGACACACTGGTGTCTAAGCAAACCTTTTGGGCCATCATTACTCTTTCCGCTGACTATTACACTGTCTACATCAGCTCACATCTGGGCTTCTGTGCTAAAACACGTTTTACTCAGAAAGCAAAAGCTTGTATCATTTGTCAGCGGCAGTCTTCTTGCTTTGTTCATTACAGACACACCAGGTGTGTACAACAGACGCAAAAATAAAAACAGATGCAACAGTCATCGAAAACGCGACATGACAATGCCAAGTGGCAGCCATTAAAAGCTCGTCACTCGCCCACACGGTGGGACCTCCCATCGCTAATGAGCTAAAATGTGGCGGGACACAGACAGGTAGGAGTAATGCCTCCACAATTATGCAAAGTGCGCGAGTCTGCATTTGTACGCACACGCAGGTGTTTGCGTGTGTGTGTGTGTGTGCGTGCGTGAGTGTGTGAGTGTGCGTGTGTGCCGTGCCACTTAGGGCCCATCCCACAGCTCATTAACAGTAATAAGTGACTGCCGCCACTTCTTTTTTGTCAGTGGGGATGCAAGCCAATCAATAGGGTCATTTCACATCATAACGGCTTACCAGAGCACATTATGGCACTTGTTCATGGCTGGGAATGGCTGCCATTAGTGGCATAGCCAGATTAGATAAGGGCTGGGTGGGTGGGGGGTGAAAGGGAGTGGGGCAGATGGAGAGAGAATTAAAGAGGAAGAAGGAGGGAGGTGGATCAATATATGGATAGTTATGGAGATAACATCACAATAGGGTGTCTGAGACAGATAGCATATTATAGACTCCTGATTCTTTCGACTTGTGGGAATGAGGTAAAGATGTGTGTGTGTGTGTGTGTGTGTGTGTGTGTGTGTGTGTGTGTGAAGAGGTGGAAGGTGTGTGTTTGCTCAAGCCTTGATTTGTATGAGCACTTGAATGAATGAGTCCATTGAGTATGTGTGTGTACAAATTTGAGCATGTGTTATGAGAGGGTATGAATTACAGCGATCGACTCGCAAATCTGCACCTCACTCAGGGTGTGTGTGTGTGTGTGTGTCTGGGGGGGGGTGTGTCTGGGGGTGTGGAGGTGTGTTTGTGCGTGCTTTACTTTGGCATATGCGTGTGCAATCCTGTTTAATTACAGATCAGGCTTTGAGGCAGAGGCAAACAGTGCTATAATTACAGGAAACACCTCCTTTAATATTTTATGGAAATCTACCCCGTGTGTGTGTGTGAGTTGTAAGTTGCACGTATTTATTCAGCGCGAGAGAGGAACAGAAGAAGAAAATCAGGAGAGAGAGAGATGTATATGGAGGGCTTGTTCTGAATGACTTCTGGTGCTTGCCTCATGATCTCACGTCCTTCCTTTCATTCCCTTTTACTCTTCACAGTCTCTCATTTCAGATTTGTGTTTCCAAATGGCTACGCTAAACGCCCTTTTTTCCCCACTTTAGAACTGCTTGCCTCTCAAATATTTATACTCCCTTTTACGGGGGCCAAGAGACAGAGGGGTGAAGAAAGAGGGAAGAGACTTAGATCTATCTATTAAAGATGAGCAACATCTCAAATGCATAAGGAGGGCTCAGAGATGGCAAGGTGTAAGCCATGGCTGAGTACCTAATGATATTCTATGAGGTAGGTTTACTTTTCGATTTACTACAAGTGAGAGGGAGCTGGGAAAAACAGGATATGTTTTGAAAGAGAAAAATAAACATCATATGGGTGTAATAGAGCTAAAAAGGTAATACTAATACTGTTTACTTTATGCAGATTTTAAATTAGTTCTGCCTCTTGTTTACTGTCTAGCTGAACCTTGGTCGCCTATTATATTTTCCAATCCCTCTTAGAAACTTAGAAAAAAGTGTGCATGAGCAGCACCCGGAGACAGCAACAGCTGGAAGTATCTTTATCACAACTGCAAAAAAAATCACAATGTCATGTCATCGAGTGGATGCTGATTTATTTATTTGTGTTTCATCTATTTTTTTTTGAGGAGGCTAAGCAGAGGCCAAGCTGAACACATGTTCCTTCTTAGCCCGCAGTGACACAAATGTACACATGTACACACACAGCCACACACACACACACACGCGCACACAATGGCAATATGCTAACACTCCAACACTAAGCCAGTGCCCCCTACAGTGCCTGATACACTGGGGGACTGGCAGCAAGCTTCGCTGGTAGCATGCTTTACTACTCTTTGATATGCACCAGTCATTAAAAATAGATGGCGAGCAATCATTACAGGCATCAGAATTAATCTAATTAGCCTAGCACACTAGGCCTCTCTGGTATGGGGGGGAGGGGGGTTATTCTGCAAACAGAGCCACCCGGCCACTAATACAGCGTAAGCAGAGAGGGCTAGGACACTACGGGGGCTGTGAGGGGGGGATAATCCGCCTTGACTTATTAATACACGCAAACAAGATTTAGCTCCTCAAAGCAAACAAATGAAGCAAGTGCTAAGAGGAACAGGGAGGAGGGGGAGAAGGGAGGGAGCAACAGAGAGCGACATGAAGAGAGAGCGCAAGATTGAGGGAGAGCAAGAGGAGATAAATTATTTAAGCCTGCATGGACTGTGTGGAGAGCTGCAGCTACCAGTGGTAAAAATGGACTTAGGGCCAGAAAAATTTGTTCTCCAATCCGTGGTTGCACCTTTGTAAACCAATTACTTTTTTTTTTCAGTGGAGATACACTGTGAAGTGGTCTACAACTGCTTTGGTAGAAGCTTCAGCAAGTCACAACATGGATCATAATCTGCTGACTAGTAATCTCCACCAAAAACGCCACCAATATGTAGATGTCTTGCTTACAATAAAAGGGTCACCATAAGGGTCATTGTGGGCAGACGTCCTTTATTGACTCCATGGACGATGGAGTGCTTTGCCCACAACCTCTCTTGACCCCTGTCACACGTGATGACTGCTTCAAGGGGGTTTGGGTAAAAGGCACTGAGGAGCTGGAACCAAGCAGGGGTAGATCCACCCTCCCGTGATTAAACATAAACATAAACACTTACACAACTTCTGGGATCTTCTACAGACTGTTTGTTTGCTTAGGTTCTTAGCAGGCGTTCAGACCAAATATAGCACATGTTTAAAAAAAGGCTAGGCAATGTGTTGGTGTGGACTCACTCATACTGGTGAACAAAATCAAACGCAATTCAGGAAGCGTAGGGTGATGACAGACGCCAAAACACAGCGACAACTGTGACACCTCCACGAATACATTACTTTTGCTGAGTTTTATTCTGGACTTTTTACTGTTGAATTGTTTGCAAGCTAAAATCTGGCAAAATGTGGTCTCACTCATTAGTTCCCTGGACACGACAAGCAGAAGTGGCAGTTGTGGTTATGTGCTCAGACTCGACACAGTGCCAAACTCTCCTCTCAGTGGGTTTGTTGGCCATTCTTTCATCCCAGCTTCTCTAATGCTAGCAGACGGTCATTACCATCTCTTTGATAGAAGGGGTCCCAGCTGTGTTCAGGGGTCTAATACCCCTCAACCTCTGTCCCAGTCTGCCCCTTCTTCCTCCCTCCATCCATCCTTCCATCACTCGCTCACACAGCCAGTCTCAGCACAGTCTGAAGGTGCATCTGAATAATACCCACAGGAGAGGTGTGGAGGGAAGGGAAGAGAGAGAAAAGAAGAGAGAGAGAGAGAGAGAGAGAGAGAGCTAATACCAAATCTCAGATGACCAAACCAAACGCAAGTCTATCAAAAGCCAGCTCAGCAAACACCACTGCCATACTGATGAGGAGGGAGCAGAGCAGGGAGGGAATGTGTAGCGAGGATGGAAGACTTAAGCTTAGTTTATACATCACTTCAGGGAACACTGTGTCTTTTTGGCTGCAGTAGGTTACAGAAAATTATTATCAAAATATCATCATCCACATCTTCAAAATCAAATAGATCACAGATGCAAGTGGTGATTAGCATTGTAGGTGGTCAGTATGTGGACAGATCCCAAAGATATAACTACCTTAAATCTGTGATCTGTAATACCAGAATATAAATACCAGAACCAGAATAGATAGATTTATATTAGCCTCATGTGTAACACGTGGGCTCTGTGTATAGCAATGGACAGTTTATTAAACAAACAAGGAAATTAAAAAAGACAAACATTTGGGAGACAAAAAAAAAACTGAGGAGGAGTGACAAAGACGGGGGGAGAGAGACACGTCTATCTGTTTATGTTTGAATAGATGGTATCGCAGGGTGGTCAAGTGTGGTATATTTTTCAAAATGAAAGCTCCCTTTGCTGTTGTCATTATTTATCACACTATGCACACACATACACACGCACACACACACACACACACAAATGGAAAGAGAATGATGAAAACTGTAGGTGAACTGTAACTGTAGGTGCCCTGCGAAAAGACACAAGCCAGAGAAAAACAGAGACAGTTTCACCAGCACCTCACTCGCACGAAGGACATAATAGCGCTGAAAGCAAAACGACTCAATGAAACAGGAAAAGTGTATTTCTTGGAATCCACTTACACTGAAATTACAGTGACATTCTTGGCAGAGCTTGGAGCACAGAGGTAATGCAATGTACTGTAGCAAAAAGAACTTTTGGGACACTTATCAGGGCAGTGACATGAAAGACCAAACTATTAACATGCAAAAAGAAAAATCACAGGAAGAAATCAGCTCAACCAAAGAATAGAACAGAAAAAAAAATGAGCACTGTTTTCTTGGCAGCATTTACATCCAAATTCTTTCTCTTTTTTTTTTGTCTGTCTTTTCCTCCCTCCTACCCTCCGTCACCAGGTTAAGTTACAGACATGAGGCGAAGGAATGAGGGAGGCAGAGTGGTAACATACGGTACCAAGAGGAGCAAGACGCCGGCCCTCCCTGACATGGCGTGCACTGAGCGAGAACCCCTCCCTGGCCCCCACACACACACACACACACACACACACACACACACACACACACACACACACAGTATGTGGACAGCATATGCACTGTACATATACAGACCAATCTGCCAAATGCAAGCAGATGATATGATTGTGTTCTCCTGAGTGTACACACATACGCACACAGTCTTCTGCTTTACACCCCCCTCACTTCCTTCCTCCCTCCCTCCCCTCCCTCTGTGGCTCACTCTGCATGTGTCCTGTCATATCTCCTTCAGCCCATAATTGTCCCAACTTATGGTGTTTCTTCCTGCAAGCCACAGTTTAGGGGAAGTGAAATCCTTCTAAGTGACTGTCACAATGCATCAGCCTCAGGCGAGGGACGCACGCTCGCTTGCTCCCCCTCCCTTCCTCCTCCTCCCTCCTTTAGTCCCCTGGCTGCCCCCCCACCCCCCCATCCCCGCTCCCTATCCCTCACTTTAAGTGTTTTTCTTGCTGAGATGCTCCACTTGTGCTTTCACTCCGTTTCTCTCTGGCGCTCTGTCTCTTTTTTTTTTTTATGCAGTCACCCTCCCAACACATTCCATATCCTCCCTCTTTCACTCTTTCTTTCTCAATGCACCCACCCTGCATTTAACCTTAGGGGAGAGCTGTGGTCACAACATCACACTGTCATTAGGCCCCTGCTTTGTGACCTGCTCTCCGCTCATTCCTTGTTCTCCTGACTACACCGGCCAGGGGCAGCAGAGGTTGAGCTTGCTTCTACTTCCCGTTTCCAGTGAAGTGACTGTCACTCCTTGACACCCTTTCTCACACAAAAACTCACACAAAGAGAGGGGCTAAAGGAGATGAGTGTGTTTTTTTTTTCTACTGGACAGCCAGTGTGACCTATGTCGTGACCCTGGCATGTCACAACCCTGTGATGCATGTGTCACTTCTCCTCTGCCTCTGACCTTGGTGCTCACATCTCTGTCACTCGAGCAGACTAGACACACACACACACATTTTCTCTTGTTGCGCGTCACAGTGACCAGTCTTTCCTGTCAAACAAATATACTTTCTATTCCAAGTTCATTTTTGAGGGCCACTGTATTAGATATGTGGACTGCAACTAACAATTGTTTATATTATCAATTAATCTAATGGTTATTTAGTCGACTTAGCTATTCATTTTTTAGTCTATAAAATGTCGGGAAAAAAAGGGAAAAATGCGAATCGCGATTCACCAAATCAACAACTAATGATTTTAGCTTTACTGTGGACAAAATGAACTCCAAACATAACTATATATATATATATATATATATATATATATATATATATATTGCAATAAAATGAAATGAAAAAGTCAGATGTCACTGACTGTGCACAATGGGGCCTAACTAAATCAAGCAAATTCAAGAAAAGCAAACAGCTAAAAAACAGCAATGCGGTTTAAACTGGCGAGGAAATATGTGCTTATTTTGGGCCACAATGATGTGCGTGTGTGTACTGTATGTGTGTTTAGGTGATTTTTCCTCGTAGGTGTTTTTCTATTAGCCTTGTCAGGGCCGGGATCGGTGCTTTATTGCGCATTTTATTGGAGCTGTGGACAGATCAGTCGCCCATCAACCTTTCATCGACCAATCATGTACAGTGAGGGGAGGGACCTGGGAGGTCTGGCAGAGACGGACACTTGGCAGAGGAGGAGGGGGGAGTTTGGTGGCCACTCACTCATCACTTGGATGCAGTCCGGCACTCAGTGTGTGTATATGTCTGTGTGTATATGTGTGTGTGTGAGACAAGAAAAGGGTCAGTCACTGGTCACCAGATGGTAACTGTTTGGGCTGGACCACAGCAAGCAAGAAAGAGGGGGACAGTCTCTTTACTTTCCCCTCTCTCTCTCTCTCTCTCTCTCTCTCTCTTTCTCTCTTTCTCACACACTCGCACACATACAACAAACCATGAGAGTGATGGGTGATAATGGAGCAGACACTAACAAATCTGCACCTCTTGGCTACAGACTTTGAGTTAGACTCAGAAAGTAGACAGTCTGTCCAACTTATAAGCCCAAGCATAACACACTAATACATACTCAGCAGACAGAGGGACTAGTGACCCTTACTGTACACTGCTCAGTTTCCAGAGGCACTCATTTGTTGTTAAAATGACATTCACACCAGTGGAATTCACTGTGGTTAGCGTGTAGATGTATAAGCCATTGCTTTGCACTAGAGGACTTGGGTGAGTCTTAAATACAGAGAGCTGAGCAGGACCTTGTCACTGTGTGTGGCCTTACAATGTGCAGGCTACTGCTGCTCTGGATATTAGCTCTTCTGCATGTCTGGCTATTAAAAACTGATCCCCAGCCACACACACACACACACAGACCACTTCCCTTTCAGTCTCAAAGTCAGGGACATAACAGTTTTGGCTGGCAGTATTGTGTGGGCCACAAGAAGAAGGAGAGAAAAACCAACTGTTCTTTTAGGTGAAACCTTCCAGCTGGAGACAGAAAAGGGGGAAAATAGAAACAGGCATTTGCCAGGACAATCAGGGAGAGCAAAGTTGCTCGATCGAGCACTTGTGACCGAGCAAAAGGTGTGTTGGGTAAAGGAGCAAGTCAATCATACAGAGAGAGGAGACAAGAAAGAACAAATTGAAGCAGAAAGAGAGGATTTGAGCAATAGAGTGAAGCAACAAGGAAGGAGTGAAAGAGGAGGAGACGTTAAGAGAGCGAAATTGTAAAATACAGGAAAAAAAGAAAAGAAAGAAAGTAGAGAAGCGCCAGCAGCTGGACTTCTCCTGCTAATTCAGCACTTTAACAAATCAATGCCACTTGAGAAGTACAATCCGCACCCTGAGCTCAGCTAGACGCATCAGTGAGACTGTAGGCGTGCTTGTGTGTGTGTTTTGTGCCTGTATGTGTGTGCACGCCTTGAGGGTTGATGATGTTGGTGTGTGGTCTCCGCAGTAGTCCACATTAAGGTCCAGTAATGTGTTAATTTATAACTCTATCATCCCAAATGCCTGCATTATCCATCTGTGTCACACACTAGGCCTACTATATCTATCATCCAGAGGGGAGAAATGGCCAGTCCGGAGAGATTAAGCCACCGGTCGTACAATTTCTTCTTTTTTCCCTTCTTTCTTTTCCCTTCAGCCTTATCTATTGCATCCTTCCACACCGTTCTCCCTTTGTCCTCAGCTCCCTAGGTCAGGGTGATCAATTAGGGCTTGACAGACCTTTCAGTCCTGGCTGACCACTGGAGCTCTAGAGGCCCTGCAGACATCACAATCTACCCAGAGACTGAGCGCTTAGAGTGGGCTTTATCACCCTCTCTCTCCCCTGGCCCTGGAGGCCTGTACGGATGGCTGTTTGGATATCAGTGATCAGAGATTGAATTACACTTCACCATGACCTTTGTGAACTCTAAGCGTGTTATCACTTACAGCAGATTGACAAAACAGATTGTAATAATAAAGAAAGTAAACGCGTGTATGTGGCTGCGTGTGAGCTGAGAGGACAAAATTGACTCCTTTTGAAAAGACCCTTGACGCATATAAGTCAGTGACACGTAACCCAGTGTGTCATAACACCAGAGGAGCTGTAATTTTACAGGTTTCCACCGCCACTTCTGGGCAATAATGTTGATATTTCCATAAAATATTATGTAGCAGAAAAGTCTACTTTTTCCCTCCTTGACACAATGTATTACGGTTGTCAAAACATGCAAACAACGTACTGTATTTCTTGAGTAAACATGGCTCTGTGTTTGTGTAAGTGTGGGTACGTATTTGTGCGTGTGCATGTATGTGTTTGTCAGTTTGTGTTTGTGCGGGTGGCTCATGCTCTCTTTGTCAGTAGCAGCAGGCACTAATAACACACAGGGGGAAATGATCAATACTCACCCTCTCTATTCAATTTCACAACATCACTACTATCACCGGACACACACACACACACACACACACACACACAAACTAGGGCACACATGCTCACGTAAAATACACCAGTGTGAGTGTAAAACAAAGGGCCCTTGACTAACAGATGTAGCCAGAGGGCTGGCTAAAGCAGGAGAACTGGCTTTGGTGTGAATGCGAGGGATGCATTAATATTTATTTTGTTAGAAATACTCCCCTCTATCCTAGGAGAGAGGTAGTGAACATGAGATATAGAGGCTAAAGGGGGGGTGGGGGGGTTGATAGGAAAGACAAGCAGGCAATTCCACCTTTAAAGAGTGCAACAGTCATCACAAGAGGAGAAAGGGAATCTGCCCATTAAGACTAAGTGGATGTCTATTAGATCATGGAGGTAAGGAGGTGGGCATTTACCATCAGTCCAACTCACAAACAACCTTGCCTGCTCCTGGACCATGCCAACGCCTGTGAGTGTAATACAGAGCCATCATGCTGAGATCATTTAAAGTTCCTCATAAAGTTAATTGAGTGTTTTTTTTTAAATAAATAAATGTCTCTCTAAACTTTAGGAAATTTACTGATTCCCTATTTAAAACCATTTACTCTGAGATTGTCTGCCAGGGACATCACCTCTGCGAAAATGAAGGCAATTAAAAGACTATCAAAGTCACCACCCAGTCCTATGAGATCAAACAAACCCTGTGCCCTCTTTCTACTTCTCTCCCTGTCTGTCCCCTTCACTCTCCCCCCCTCTCTCCCTTCTTCCCCAGTGTAAACCCCCCCATTCTTATCACTGCGGTACAGTTAATCCTCCCTCTCTCCTCCTCCTTCCATCGCGGCGTCCCTCAGGGGGTACGCAAAAGGCTAAAAGGAGGGAGCACATTTGCCACTTGCCTGCGACACATAATACGGAGCAGGCAATCAACTTTGGCTTGACATGTATTTGCTCATCTCTGGGACACACACATGCACACACACACGCATACACACACAAACCCCCACCACTGCTGGGAAATTGAAGGGTGAGGGTTGGGGGTTGGAGGGAGGGGGAGCCCAAATTAACACTTGACATTCAATACGGTCAGGTCCTTAATTGGCCGGGGCCTTCCTGAGAAGGCAATTTTCTATTCCCCAAACTGCCCCCGCACTGCGCCATGTGCCAGTGTCATCTGTGTATGTATGTCTATGTGTTTGTATGCGTGTGTGTGTGTGTGTGTGTGTGTGTGTGGTGTGTGTAAGGGAGAGAGAAATTGCATCTGTGTGTAAGTATGTGCCGGAGAAAAACTGAGACAATGTGTGTATGCATACATCTGCGTGTGGCTGCGTGTGTGTGTTTGAGCCTCGGCCCTGTCCTGAGAGAGGCCCTCTGGTCCCTTCCCTCTCTCTAATGAGGCTGGATGAATTAGCGCTACGTGACATGATTTGAACAGCGGTGCCCCCCCTCCCTCCCCCCTTCCCTCCTCTTTGTCCCCCCCCCCTCCCCATCCCCTGCGCTTTTTTCTTAAAGTAGTGACAGGCATCTGGTGGCCGAAAAAATGCCAGGAGCAACCCCGCGGCTCTCGCCTTTATGCGTGCTGCTGCTGCTTTACACCACGCATATACACACAAACATACGCACACCTAGACATTAAACACACAATCCAACACTTTCGCCTTCCTGCCGTTCCTTTTTCTACTCACTAACACACACTCAGACTCACTTGCACTTCCCCACGGATCCAGTTACAGTTGATGTTATTACAGCTTTCAACCTGAGAGGTATTAGGCTTCCCTTAACAGATCTGACAGCATTTACAACACAGGCAAGTCGACGCCTCTAATCGCCTCTGCGACTTCAGCCTATTACCAATTGATCTCAAAGAGAGCCTCCTCTTCACCTTCTGACTGATGCACAAGCTGTCGGCTCCTTTTCCTCTTCTTTGTCATATTGCGCTATCTTTCTTTACTGCTTCATCCTGTAAACTTGACTGCTCCTTAAATGCTCCCATTTCACCTTTTTCCTGCAGTATATCTCACAGCCGATTTCTTATGAAATTTTTATTATTTATTGTTATTGAGTTATATCTGGTCGCCCATTGATCAGGCACAAAGGTTCACCTTTGCCCTCACGAGGCCCTGCTTAAGCCACAAACAAGATGCTAAATTTATTAGCTTAATGGCTGTGCAGAAAAATAGATGACTGAGGAGATAAATCCCTTGTTGCCATCCTTTACAAATTTAAACTGATCAACAAGCTGTGAAGTAATGGCCTGGATAAAGGAAACAAAAGCTGCAGATTTTTTATTTTTTTGTATTTGGAGGGAACATAGCAAATGGATTAAATGCCATGAAATATTAAATGCCAGTCACAGTCACACACATCATGCAGGGAACGGTGCTCCAACAAAGCACTTATCGCTGAGTGTGTTTCCCGACAATGGAAGAGGCAGCTCGGGCCATTTACAGAGAAAACATCAACATAGAGAAAGCAAAGTGTGTGTGTGTGTATGTGGCTTAATGTGTGCCTGCACACATGTGTCTGTCAACAACACAAAACACATCTTTTAACACACACTGAAAAACAGAGCTTTTTCTTTACAAGAAACCTCACTTTGTCCCATTTTAAAGACCAAAGCCGTGACTTCAAACACATAATAAATGTCACAAGAGGTGGATGGCCGACAATGTGCTGTGCCAGAGGTCATGCATGATGACCTCCCACCCCTGGCTGGTTGCCGAGGATACAGGGTCAGACCAATTGATGTTTATCACAGTAGGCTAATTAGATCATTTGTCAGTTAATTGACATTATAGATTGTTAGAAAGTGAAATGAAATGCTGCTCAATATGTGATCAGCACACACACAGACAGGCTCAGTTCAGCTGTGTGTGTGTGTGTGTGTGTGTGTGTGTGAGGGGGGTCACATTCAAATGAACAGGTATGTTCAGTGACAACACACACAACGCCTCTCCCATCCAGCCCACACACACTGTGGTATTTCACTGCACTGCGTATATACACACAACACTTACTCACAAAAATAAAAGCCACCCAGAGTCTCAGTTTGCCAGAAAAACACGAGCTGTGGGATGCCAAGGCAGCTGCATTTAACAGTGGCCATTAAATGTTATTAATCCAACAGCGCAAACATCTTTACAAAGTCAGCAAAGAGCACAAACAAATGCTTACACATGTTGCTTTAACACTTTGCTCACAAGAAAAAGCAGCTAATGAGTTTAGACTCAAGTTTTTTCAGAGGGTTAAAATGACAACATTGTTAGGAAGCAATTTATACAATCTGTATACAGAAAAGACATAATAGGAGTGTGTGAAATTAGGTATCTATGCCTGTAGGACTGTGTGTGTGTGTGTGTGTGTGTGTGTACGTTGGCTCCAAGCCTGCCACAGCCTGTACCACTAGCCTCCCTTCTCCAGAACCTCCCTGAAATCCTCCCTGGGCCTCTAGCAATCAAATCTCCACGGTAAGCTGGAGACGGAACAGAACAGAGCGGAGAGATAGACGGAGAGTAAAACATGGGAGAGAAAGAAATGAAACAGAAAATAGTGGGGGGGATAAGACTCTCTCATCCTCCTCCTCCCTCCTACTCTCCCTCGCACACACACACACACACACACAGACACACATAAGCCACAGAGTTCAACCTATGCATTAAGAGATGTAACGTGCACACAGGCAAGAATTCACCTCACACGTGAACTGCGGACAGGAAATCGCTGTTACCTGTTGGAATACTGCTTCGGTAATTTGAAAGCACATCAAAAATGTACAATCCAAACAAACGTACACATACTCAACAGTACAGGTTGGATTAGCAGGGGGAAAGAGACAGAGTCAACCGTGAGCCCTGAACAAAATTACCATAATTATCCATAACCATAAATAAGCCTGATGATGATGATGATGGCTTTAACAATAATAATAGCAATTCACCCTGAGTGCTTTTTCAAATAACAGTGACAGCATTAGCCACATCGCCAACAGAAAAATGAAAGGCTCAGTGCTTTGAGAGCTCTTCTTCACTGCCACTGCTGATGGGGCAAATTGGCAGGCAGAGCGAGCAGACAGGGGTCCTTAAGACGGATGTAAAAATAGTAGGCTGTCGATTTGCCCGTTGCGCTGGCGCTGCTCCAAGGAAAACAAAATAACAGGAGTTGAGGAATAACAGGAAAAGGGAGAAGCCGTGGTGAAAGTATGCCCAAGTTCCTGTCACTTAGCACAGGTCGCACCTAATGTCACCTTCCTCTGGATACAGAACGGGAAAGAACAACTACTCACAACAATGTCTCTGCCATATGGTCGTGTCTTAAAATACTACAGGCCACTGCAAAATATACATGTTTCCTATGATTTTCTTTTTCTCTGTTCACCTAAGTCAGTTACATGTGACGGTCCTCTCAGCTGATGGCAATGTCTGGGTCACTGAAGCCAACATGAGCCACTCCCAGCTCTCAACACCCCGCTGACCCCTGGTACTGCCACTTCATACACGCACACACACACACACACACACACACACATACAAGACGCAATTATATTTCAACCCTTTCATAACTGCCTGGACCTTGGTGACAGCTGCTGCATTCCTGCCGTGTCAGTGTGTGTGTGTGTGTGTGTATGCGTGCGTGTGTGTGTGTGTTGCTGCCCTGGCCCTGTGCTTATGTCCCCCTCATTAGCCAGTGGTGGGGTGGTGACATCCTGAGCGACTGGCCCTTCAAACACACACTTCCTCTTCACACCGGCGACTTCTCCCCACTGCAGGAAACCACCCAAAGACAAATAACCAACAGCCCTCTTTTGAAAGAAATGTTAGAAATGAAAGAGGGAAAAACAGTGAAAAGAGTGGTGTTCAGTTGCAGACATAAGCAGAAAAAAAGGAAAAACAGCAGTGGGGGAAACAAAACATAAAGCGAAAAAAATATATATTTATCATCAAACTAAAATAGATCTAATGAATCTGGACAGAAACAACGCAAGCATGCAAAAATATCAAAAGAAGATTTAGACTTTTCCATATAATTTTACATGTTTTTATTCTATTTGTAATATTGTGCATTCTTTTCTCAGAGCAGTTAGGGTCTAATCAAATGGCATCACATGACTACTAAATCACATATTAGACTGCACTGAACGCTTCATTTATTTAAACAAATCAAACTTAAATAAACAATTTTGGTCACACAAGGCAACAGCCGAAAAAAACACCACATGAATCTCCTTAATGTTACATTTCTATTCAGATAATCGCTGCTTTATTGATTATTTTGTCGAAAGCCACTCTGATAATGGCAGTAAATAAAGGAGAACAAAAGAAAATAGCTGTTGTATTCCTTTCCTTTTACATGCACATGCCCACACAAGACTACAAGAAGTCCCTGGGAAAGACTCAGCCATAGTAGATTTCACCACTCAGCCCTCTGATAAGAGCAGAGCAGATGGCTTTGCATTTCTATCGTTCCTCAGCACTCACACACTCACAGAACGCACAGTACACTGCCCTGCCAGACATATGATAAAGAAAGCCTTTTGACTTCCACGATAGTGTCTATGTTCTGTATCCTCCCCGTTATTCGGGCATTCACCATGGCGGTGAGACGGCCGTCTCCTCGGGAAAAACAGGAAACAGCTGACATGGAACCCGTGAGTGATGCTCACATGCTGCTTATTGATCGCTGGTTGCCCCGGGTCTCGCAGGCAGAGTCAGGGTCGGTGCTTAACCATAACGCTGGTCCTGCAGGGCATTACTACACGGCTACAGAGGTTACTGTATGACCCGGGACACACATGATCATGGCCATGTGAGGGGTGGAATATTCTTTTTTTTTGGCAAGATCATGCATATAACATAAAGATAAGAGCAAAATTAGATTTTTTTTCTTAAAGGCTATTAAAGTAGAAGATGCCGAGGCAAAGAATGGAGAATGGGAATGGCAAAGAATGGTGTCTGCATGAGGAGTCGTATTGACGGGTTTCCTTAAAAGTCTGACATCATACTAATCCTTCACAAGTGAAAAATGGTGGAATTAAAATCATGGATGTTGATTTTATCCACATAAATGTTTACTGTATATTTACTGCAACCGTAAAAAAAAAAAAAAAAAAAAAAAAGATAAAATGGCACAAAAAAATAGAATTCTGCATCATCAGATTTAAATGAAAATGAAAGGACATGATCGGTGATGCAAGCATAAAAGAACTGATTTAAGAAAGCCAGTTGAAACAAGTTTAAAGTAAAAATTTTGCGGACGTCATATCTCCCTGGTTGGTTCCTGGGTAAATACGGCGGGGACCACAGCATGAATGGGACCTTGTACATCCTCCTACTCCGTCAAACTAGATGGGTTCTTAATAGTGCACACACACATACAGTAAATATACAAGGAGCTGCAGCCACCTTCCCACTCAATCTTACTCTCCCATTTCTGTGCTCTCTCTTGCAGAAATAATGCTGCCTTCAGGAAACACTCGCATCATCATTGTTGCATATGCACAAAGAGTGAGAGAGGTGCCCGCTGACTGAATGCCACAGTGGCCTTTCTCAGCGCCGCTTATGTTATCTGGACCCTCTAAAGTGGCCAGTAGCATTGTAAAAATTGCTTTAACAACCAACCACAAGTTAACAGTTAGAGACAGGTGCTATCACTGAGGTGTGTTCTGGTGTAGAAGCAGCTTTAAGCCTTCCTCTGTTAGATGCAAGGCCAAACCCAGTCGTTTCACCTTTTTGGAGAAGCACTGTGCTCCTTCTGACACCTGCCTGTTTGTCTCATTATAAGAGCTAATCCTGTAAATGCACTGAACGTGTGCAATGCCCAAAGTGGCCGTCTGTTACACAGGTTCAATCTCAAGAGTCGCTTCTATAAAGTCAGCAGCAGCAGAATAAAACAGTCTGATTTAGCGTGTGGAGGGCTGTTCATAGAGATAGAGCTGTAGGTAGGAAGGATAGTCGAGAAGGAGAGAGAGAAAAGGGGAGCCGAGGTGTGGGGAAAGAAGAGAGAAAGGAAAAGCGAGCGAGGGGAGAAGAAGAAGCAGTGAGAGACGGAGACGTAGTAGAAGAAGAAAAAGAAAAAGTAGTAATGGGGGAAGTGGTGCGTGTCTTTTCTGCAAATCTCCTCTTTCACCTCTGCTCTCCTCCAGCTCTCAAGCCAAGGCCAGCCAAGAGACACTTCACCTCGCACCCACACACACATGGAGCCAGAGCCAACACACAGAAACACACACACACACACACACACACACACTCAGAGAGAGAGGACACACACCCACAAATCTGCACACGCTCACTCCCTCTCATGCACACACACTCACTCATGCACACACACAAATGGCATGAGTATTTAGCCACCCACTCAGAAAAATAAATGGCAAAAGCACAGACACAAGCGCCTTAACACACACGCGTACGTACATGAACTTAAGTGTCAGAGCGCACATATACACACACACACACACACACTTGACACCAGATACATGTACGTATAGGCATCCATATGCTCTGTGTGCAACGACCCATCAAAGACAGACATGGAAATAATAACAGTTGAGTGTAACGACACACACACACACACATATTCACTGACTGTGGATAATTCTACACATATGCATCAAATCACTGGCTCCCAATCCCACACAGCGGTAAGAAGCAATGCATGTGCACCACATATGCAACATGCAACACGCCTGTACCCCACTGTGTAAAATAACATGAGCACACACACACACACACACACACTCACTAACTCACCACTATGGGTGTATCAGTGTGTTAATGGGCAGATTAGCGCGGTCTGTGATCTGCACTGAAGAGGATAATATCAACCTCATTTCTTCAGTCAGACAAAACAAAGCCGAGCATGTTATTCCACAAATATGTCTGTCATCATTCCCTCAGAGCGTACAGCATTCACTCTCAAAGGCTGAACAGAAGCAGACAGGACTGCATAGGCTGCACTGCAGTAACGAAATATATGGCACAAGGTAAAATCAACCCATTTGAAATTGATCCAAGCTAAAAATTTAAACATGACGCAAGAGGTGACAACATGAGAAGGTATTAAGGAAAGATGAAAATGGAAGAACAGAAGCCAGACTTTAGAAATTGAAAGTAGGTAGGGTGGATTTTTTTTTTTTTTTTTAGCTACCATTTTTGTATGATTGATGCCACAACGCCTGTATGCTGTTTAACAATTTGATCCTGTATTAAAAACAGGAGTTAACAACTGATCACTGGACATTTGTTCTTTATTATTATGGTGGAGGGGAAAAATCTAAATTACTGATACAAATATAGGCCATTTTATTTCATTTATTTGCTGCTTTTTAGTTTATTCTGATGCAGTTTTAAGGCTCATCATTTTGCAAATGCATGATTTGAGGAGAAGCAAAAATGCTGCTGGCCTCAAATTTAAAGGAAAATGTAGAAAGTGTCAATATGCATGTGGAAATTTAAAGAATGCAAAAACTTTACAAGTAAAAAAAAAAACCTGTTTATTATTATTATTATTATTATTATTATTATCTAAAATTCTACATTTACTTCCACTTTATATTTCTACATTATGAGCCCTGTATTGACATGTGCTTATAGGAGCCTCCGTGTGAGGTGAAGCAGGCAGCACTGGGAGCAGACAGAAGCCAGGCAAGCTGTAATGCCACTGTACCTCTTCCAGGTCTCGGCCCATAGTCGACCTGTCGCACTTCAAAGGAAGCCGCGTTACAGCACCCTTGCAAAAAAGAAAAGGAAGAGGCTATTTTAGAGGTAGTTTTAGACTGAAGACATACACTGATTTCTTTCTCTTTTTTTTTTTCCTCCGAGGTCTGCTGGAAGCCTGGGTGGCAGCATCAGATCCTCAGGTGGAGGTTATATTGTTTTACGAGCTTTTCTAACCTTGAGTTGTTCCCACATTCCTCCGACTTGAAGCGGAGGAGAAAATAAATAAATAAATAAATAAAAAAAAGAAAGAAAGACCAAGACGAGGCCTACGGCTGCTTTATTGTGGAGGAATTATCCCTGATGAACCAATTAGGCTCGTAGTATCACTTAACTCCGGGGTTTTTAACCTGCAAGGGTCGATATTCATAGCCACGCATGTACAGCAGCGGGTCAATTAAGGCTCCAAATATTATCACTCCGTAATGCCTGGGAAATAATTCAACTCCTAATTAATGCTTGTAATTTTTTTTCTTCCATAAAAAACAATTATGAAAGTTCCCTTTTGCAGTGTTTTGTAAAATATGCACCGACTTCTGAACATTAGGAAGCTGAGAAAATAGGCAGTATTTATCGAATCCATGTCATTGATTTCATTTAAATTGCATGCTGTTCGTGTTGTTTCCTGTTGACACTTGCGTGGATTATGAAGGCTGTTTAATCTCCTGCTACGTGGCTCAGGAAAAAAAAAAAAGTTCAAAGATTAAAAGCCTATTAAGGCCTGTTATGAAAGGTGTAAATTATTCGCTTACTGTGGTGCTTTAATCGCCAGTGTTGGTAATTTCGTTAGTTTAGAGTAACACGCAATAATAAGAAAAAGAAAAAAGCAATTGCATGTAGATATATTATCAGCAAGCAATCCTACCACCACAAAGTCAATAAATCATAAGGAAAAATATTTAATTCACCTTCCTTTTTCATCTGTTTATCAAATTTGTAAAAACACAACCTCTAGCCAAATATTTTGGTGGGGGGGGGGTGTATCATTGCCTTAAAAAAACATCTAGGGTGAATATGGAAATAAATTAACATATTCATTTTGAAATAATTTACAGTTACAGCCGAAATATAGAATACAATAAAATGTCTCGAATGCAGGAGTCAATCAAAAAGGAAATCAATCAGTTCTGAGGTGACATTCGTACTCAATTCTATTTTGTTGAAGTGATTTTCTTCATTCTGAAGGACACAGGTGCTGCTTTTTTATGGCTTTACTGTGCTAAAAAAAAAAAAAAAAACAGCGGGAAGAGAAGAAAGAAAAACAAAGATTCTACCGCAGATCTCCAGATTTATTATTTGGTCATTAGAATATTTGCTGTAGTTTCTTTACCTTCATCGGCCACTGACGTCTAAGCACCGAGAGGACCAGACACCTGCTGTAAACCATGTGCTTATTTATGTTACTATGAATGAGGCAGAAAACAAATGTCTGCATTCACGTTAAAAATGCTATTTCCCCTCATTTCTAAAGTCTTTCCTCGTGTGAAAGTCAAAGGCACTGCCAAATGTTTCGGCTGGGTGATGCCCTGCACTTCACCACAGCCGCATCTGTCCAAAACGCACTGCGCAGAGCACTTTCGCGTCTCTATCGATCAGATGGAAATATAATTTGGCCTAACAACGATAAAATACAGCATCCCTCGTGTCACATAGTTGATCTTTAAGGGAGAGAGGGGAGATTTTGAAACACAAGCCCATAACGCATTTCTCTCCTCCAACACCCCAGGGTGCGCCAGCCTCGGCAAACACAAAGTCATTATCGGTTAGATTCCAAGAAGGCGAGTCTGTCAAGGAACAGGCTTCCTTCGGAGAATTTATGTCATGCCTACTAAACATGGGAAGATGTCTTCTAAGTGGTGCGAGGAAGGATAAATAACAGCGAGTCCCACAGCTGATTATATTGAAACAACGGTGCGCATTTGTAAAAAGGATTGGGGATGCAAACGTGGGGTCCCAGCAGATGCTGAGCGCAGGGGCCCATCCACCTGCTTCATACCGGGAGAGGAGGAGAGCACAGGAGCGCTCTCCCCTCTCAATACACCGCACCCGGCTCTTCCAATTCACTTATCAATACTTTGTATGATCGTTTCTTCAGGGGGAGTTCAAGCACAGGTGGCTTGTAAAAAAAAAAATACGATGCTGCATGCTGCGCATGGACAGTGCAGGGATGCGATTCATTTCGGTCAAAAATGTTTGGTGTAGATTGGTCACAGTTAAATGCAGACTACTGAGTGTTTTTTCATTAAGGTAACATCGGGAAAAGATGCTTTAGGAAATGTTCCCAAAAGTTTCATCGACATGTGTTTTAGTCTCAACACGTCAGTTTCGCCCTCACGATTAGACCTCTGGGATTTAAACTCCACGGGCTGTAAATACCGTCAAGGTGACACAATAAGTTTCTCATCATTTACAGCGCAGAGCCGCGGCGAAGCTGTTGCGCAAGAACCGCTGTGGCCTGCGTGCGTAACAGCGTGTGCATGGTACGGAGAGCCTGCAGGTCCCGCTATGATTAACTGCAACCTAACACCCATCCTCTATCTTTACTGTCTCCCCCACATACACACACACATACACACATACACACGTGCGCGAGAACGGACGTACACGCGCGCAAACACACACACACACACACACACATACGCATGCACAAAACTCCACTCTCACTCCTCTCGCCTCTCCTTTATCCACCGAAACAACAACACCCCCACCCGTCTCTTAAAAATAACTCTCTTGTTCTAACTTGGGGGCTACTTGAAAAGCATTTTTTTTTTAAAAGCTACTGAACATTAGAGAAATTCAACATAACATCCAGGATACCAAGCGAAAAATGTCGGGAGGTAATGTGGACTTTCCTCAGCCGGTGCAGGCTGTCCGTTATCATCACTGCTGTTCCAGGCGAGCCTGAGTTCGTTCACGGCTCCTCTGCTGTTCTGTAGCCGCGCAAGGAGCTTCCTGCCTCGGCCACATGAAGTCAATTAGCCGGTCCCAGAGGGGCGCCCCTTCCCGAGTCTTTATCGGTACTGAGGTTACCAAAACACTGCTATTGCTTGCCTTTAAACTCCACACCGCTCAAAGACCAATTACGGAGACTTAAGCATGTAGGTAACGAATCCGGACAAGGTATAATCCATCAAATGGTAAAATAAATTAGTTATCTGATACTGTGCAATTTTTACATTAAAATGTGTGTTTTTACTAATACACAAAATATGCTATTTTTAGATATTTTATAAAGCAGAAAATGGCTGGATTGGTCAAATTAAAAGGAACACACTCACACACACACACACACACACAGGCTGCATGAATGAAAACACTTTCAGACATGGTGTTTGGAACATCATAAAGACATACACACAACATCAAATCTCATGTATTCAAAGGCGGTGGGGAGGAAAAGTTGCAAAAATGCAATTGCAAGTAAGGATTCTTAATTTGACATATCCCAAACTAAACATTTCCCACAACCCACCCACCCTACCCCTTACATTACATGCACACATCCTACTAACACACGTGCAAACACACACAAACCCTGTCTTTTTCGCACACAACACCAAGAGGTAGTAAGAATCACAACAGCAGACGTATCAGCGTACACCAAGAGAAGGGAAATAAAAGTTTGGTCCTTGAATATAGACTGATAATGTGGAAAGAGGAGAGGAGAGAAGAGACAGAGGGGGAGAGGATGAGGGGGTGAGGCTGAGCTGACGTACCTGCTGGGACATTCTGTAGAGGAGGTTGCTGTCAGTGCTCTGCTGCTGCCATGTCCCCATGAAGCCCGGCTGCTCAGCACTAGGCGGTCTGGTGCTGAACTGCATGGAGCTTTCGCCTGCTCCCTCAGCGCTGCTGCTAACGATGCTAATGCCACCCAGACCACTTCTGCTGCTGCTGGTGGTGCTGCTGGTGCTGCTGCTACTGTGGCTACTGGAGGGGATGCTCGTGCAAACGCCAGCGGTGCCGGTGGGTCCGTTAGCCTTAGTTGGAGGTGGCCTGGGCGGCTCTTGGTCTGTGCTGGGCTCTTGTGGGACTGTGTCGCACTCACTGCCTCTCACATCCAACTCTGCCTCCTTGGACTTAGACAGAGAGAGGGAGAGACAGGGAGGGAGGGCAGGAGGGATGTGGGAGTGTGAAGGAGGAGAGAAGAAGAAAAAAAAAAGTCAGTGAAGGTGGGTTCTTTTGGGGTCTTGTTGCCTTTATTTCGTCTTGTGCGGGTCCTGCTTCTCGAGGAGGATAACAGTGAGAGGGGAGTTGAGGGAGTAGATGTGTGTGAGGTTTCTTGGCAGCTATGGTGGCGAAGGAGTGTGTGTGTGTGGAGTTAATTCGCAAGAAGAGAGAGAAAAGAGGGCTTGCAGTGAATTTCCTCAGGGGCCTCGTCTTGGACAGGGCAAGATGAGCGGAGCACTGGAGGTGACGAGGGATGAGGAGCAGGATGGAGGTGAGGAAGGGGCTGATGAGAAGGTGAGCAAGAATGGAGTGAAAGAAAAAAGAGGGGGGTTATGGGAATTGGCGAGGAGGGGTGCGTGATGTTGCCCGTGGCCTCAGTTTTTGCTTTAATCCATCTGTCAGTCATTTTGTACTTGGACATGGACTCACACAGATACAATAGACCACATGTTTACACACATGCATGCATGCACACATTCACACACACAGATGTACTCGAATATAAAAGAAACGTCAAAAAAAAAAAGTAGGAAAGAAAAAGTTGAAAAACCTGGGAACTGTCATTCTGAATACATGCACACATTAGGATAAAAACAAATCTGTGCAATGCTCTGTAATCTATGTTTTTCTAATGTAAGAACTGAGTCTTACAGAAATTTAGAAAATAAAATCAAAAAATGTGCACTACCAAAAACAGCAAACAAACAACTAAATGTGAAACGTAAACAAACAGTTTCACAGAAAACGTGAATGTCAAGTAAAACAAAATCTATGTTCAAAAATTTACCCCCCAAAAAAAGTGTTTCAAATTTTCTAAATAGTACAAAGTCCCACGAAAAGCGCCATGCAAAGCAAACCGTTGAGGCAATAAAACGCATAAAGGTCTCTTACCATCAATTCTGTGCCTGTCCCAGCAAAGTGAGGATGAGGTGTGGGAGTGAGCCACCAGCTATCCAGCTCTCCCTGCCTCCCGCTCCTCTCTCTCTCTCTCCCTTTCTCTCTCCTTAACACACTCTCTCTCTCTCTCTCTCTCTCTCTCTGTGATCGTGTCCCTCTCTCCACGTCCGTACTGTGCCGCCTGTCCTCTCTCTTCTCCTCTCTCCCTCTCTCTCTCTCTCTCTCTCCCTCTCTCGCTCTCTCTCTCTCTCTCTCTGACTCCTCTGTACTCCGCTGCAGCCGCTGAGGAACTAAACTGAGCGCCTGAGCGTGTGTGTGTGTGTGTGTGTGTGCGCAAGAGAGCGAGAGCATGTGAGAGCGAGCGAGCGAGCGAAGAGTGAAAGAGAGACGGTGGCTCTCTGAGTGTCTGAGTGTGTGTGTGTGTGTGTGTGTGTGTGTAAGGGAGCAAGAGGCTGAGCGTGTGTGTGTCGGGCCGGTGCAAGCTCAACTGAGTCAACTGTGCTGCTCCACTCTGAGATGCTCAATGACATCGTGCTGCACGCTTCCTCTCTTTCACACACACACGCACACACACACACACCCCTCCTCTGCTAGGGGGTAGGAAGGTGGGGGCAAGAGCCATCGCAGAGCAGGAGGAGGGAGGGGTGGGGGAGGTGGGGGGGGGTGTCCCCCTGCCTTATTTCCATTTGCGCTGTGAGTGGCCAGCACGTCTCAGAGCAACTTAGTCCCCCTGAGGGACCATCCCACCTAACACACACGCACACACACACACGCGCACACACACACAGACACACACGCACACAAACATACACACGATGCTTAGTAAAATAACTCAGTTTTATCTTGGAAAAAAAAAGAAACTTAAAGAAAAGCATCACAGTTGCATGCTGTTATAAAGTATTTGTTCCTTTGTTTGAAAAATGGAATATTCAAGATTCAACCCAAATGTTCTTTAATTCGGGCTTCAAGTGGTTCTATTTCTTATTTCTAGGGCAGCAATAAAAAAAAACAAGCAAAATTAAACAACAAAAAAATATCAATGGACTTGTTATATCTCCAAAAGAATCTTGTGCCTTTGTTTGATTTTCACCCTCTCTAATGAAAGACTAATGGAACGCAGGCAATCTGCCACCAGCATGCATACGAACACACACATTCACTGGCACACACACACACACACACACACACACACACACACACACAGGAACACCGCCACCCTCCCTACCCAGCCCCCCCCCCTCCCCCGTGGAGGCTCTCAGATTTTAATTAAGAAAAAAATGAGGAAGAGGTTCCATTTTAGCCAAATTGGTCCCCACAGCAGCAAAGGTAAGGGAATAAAATGAGGGATGGAGGAGTAAAGGGAGGCAGACACAGAGAAAAAGACACACAGGAGGATAAAACAAAAAAAAAAAAAATGAGGAAGGAGATCTATGCTTCCTTTGACACGGCACAGGACACATCTCAAACAATGAAGACATCCCCCCCCAACACCTCCTCCTTTCCTTCTCTCCTTCCCTTTAAATCTCCCATCTCTTCTTCTCCACCCCGTCTATTCACCCCGACCATCATTAGAGAAATGACAGACCAGGTGCCTCAGTCCGCAGCGAGAGGGAGATGTCACTGTGATCTTTCCACCGCCGAGGAACAAAAGAGAAAGGGACAGAAAGAGAACTTCTCTCGTCGGCTGCATTAAATGGCTTCTGATATATAAAGTCACCTCAAATTTTGTGGTAAATTGCTGCAGACAGGTGCATGGTTGTCTGTTAAAAGCCTTTTGTATGGTGTGCTAATGGCGGTGTACTGTTAACCTTTGCTGAGATTATCACACCGGTCTCTACTGTTATGTGCGAGGGATTTCTGCTAGCAGAGAGAAAAGTATACAGTGCGTGTCTTAACACTTCGAAAATGTCCAATTGTGCTTTTTGTCTCAAGCACAATTTACATCTTCACTCCTTTCTCCTTCCCTGCCTTCATCTTAGTCTTTAGCTTTTGTCTCCTGTGATGTTTTTCTCCACTTCTAGATCTCTTCTACACCTTGCTCTGTCTTCCTTTTACTGCACCCCCCGCCCCCCCCACTCCTTTCTTCATTTATCTTTTGCATAGGGGCCTGCGCCTTGTCAGAAGCCACAAGCAGCCCTGTCATAAAAGGCATAATGTGTCACCTCCTGTCCACGTACCGCGTTGTCTGCTCTTAACAACTTATTGAAAAGGTAATGCATGAGGCTCGGGCTAATTATATTAAGTGACAATTTAGCAGCCGAGGTTCCTTTTTGCTCTCCAGCTCACGCCTCCCTTCCTCTCTGTCTCTCTCTCTTTCTCTCTCTCTCCCTCTCCCGCTCCCTCCCTTGTCGTCTGTAAATGTGCAGGTCTGTGGGTTTGTGGAGTGGCACTCAGTGCTTCAAGTCAAGCTGGTGGCTCAGCTTCTGACCTGGCTGGTTAATGGCTGTTATTTGTGGGAGGGAGGAATGGACTCTGCCAATATTGCTCACTCTCCCTCCACATCTCTCCCTCTTTTTTTCCCTCCCCCCTTGCCTCTGCTGATGGTAATGGCCATGATGACAGAGGAAACGAGGAAGAGACACCAAAGTAAAAAAAAAAAAAAAATACAGAGATGGAGAAATTTAGGGGGGAAACGGCGAGGAAGGAGGAAATGGAAAGATGAGAAATGCTGGGATGGGGTAGAAAAAAAGGATGCAGGAGATCCTAGGGCTCCTTTATTAAAACTATTATTGTGCAGGACTTGAAAATTCCCCCCGGGGCAGGGGTCCATGTCGAAGCCCATATAATTAACTAGAGGCTCAGCTACGGATCAATTACCAGACAAGCAAGTGATAGCCGAATCAATGGAAGATCATCAGGCTCGTTATCAGTGTTGCAACTCATTAGAGGAAAAGTGAGGTAGAGAAAGAGGGAAAGATGAAGGGGATGGGGGAGTGAGGGTGGTCGGGTGAGACGTGAGGAGAGGGCAGGATTGGTGGCAGTGTCTTATCCCAGAGGCAGATGGGTGCGTGCTGGATACTGGTGTGTGATGGGTTGCAGTTCTCCTTAGCTGCCACTGACCAGTGACAGGGGGAGCCCAGTATGACAGAGTGCAGTCCGCTCTGTAGCAACAGTCACTGAGGCTTGTACGGATCGATACAAGTGTGCGCATGAGGTTAAAGCTCTGCCATAGCATCCTTATTCCCCAGTGACTCACACCCTCAGTCTGGGGCACAGTGCTATAACCCAAGCGGTCAGAGAGGGATTGTCAAGATTGAAGAATTACAAAGCCTGCATTTCCAGAGAATGTTCCCCAAAAAATATAACCCCTGTTGCCCCATTTCTGAAATGCTAATGAAAGATGTCCTCATTCCATTATTTCTGTACAGTGTAGAGATTTTAAAAGTTAAAATGGCTATTTGAATTATAATTCTGTTGATTCTTTGTGATTGTATCACAAACACACACACAGACAAAGAAGACAAAAACAAAAGAAAGAAACCAAAAAATGGGGGAAAATCATATTTAAAAAACTGATTATATACATAACATGGAACACAGACAAGGTGTTATGCATACAGTTAAAGTAAATTCAATATTTTGGGGGGAAAGAACGTGTCTGTAAAAATTGTGCAGCATAATGCACAATGAGCATGCTGCATGATCCAGCTCTCAGGTGTTCGATACATCCCAGACTCAGATATCTTTGTGAAAATGCCTACACGGTGTTAAATAATTATTTCTGCAATCGCTGCTAATGACTTCACAAGATTTGGATTATCTTGCACACATTGTTTGAGTGTTCTTTAAGAAATGTAAATGTTTTCAAATTGATGTTCTTAAAAGATTCTTCTGAAATGACACCCTATTCTTTGTGGAAAAAAAATTAACGTTTTTCATCTAGTTTTTCATTTTTTTTTTTAGAGGTAATCTTTTTTATGTACTTTGGCAGCGATTTTTTTTTTTTTTTTTGCTCTTTGACCATATGCTGCAAATGTGTTTCAGAACGCACCTTCCATCACTAAGCCCACATTATTATACCCATCAAACCTCTCAGCGCTGCCAGTTTGTTTCCCAAACATTGACATCTAATGGGTCAAATAGCCCAGAAATTGGGTGCGACAGCGCTGGGTTGTTAGAACAGTCTCAAGAGAACCAATTCCCCTTTCAGCACTCTCAAGCCTTGAGAGGGCAAAGTACCTTGCTTTTCATTTTCTATGCAAAGTGAGAAAACCAGTTCATGAAAACAACAGCGAATACGACACAGAGGTCATCAGAAAGTCCTAATTACAATGCTTGTCTTTCATGTTATTTTTCTGCGTTTTGTTAGCTTTTTTTCATGAGGGGGGGTGGGGGATTTTTCATGGAATGAAATCAAAACCGAGCAAAACTCAAATTGGCCTTTTATACACTAAACAAGGGCAAATGGAAGGACAGAAGCAGAGGGCAGAGAGAGAGGAAAGCAGAACAACATAATTTGTGCAGGGATGGTGATTATCTGCCGTAGAAACAAATGGTTAAGGCCTGTAGAAAAAGGTTGATGAGTGTCTCTTTGCTGAGGAAGATGCTTTTCGAATGCAGCGAGAGAACACTGGTTCAATTCAGGTTGCTATGTGACAAAGTTCATGCTGTCAGCTGTTTTGTAATCCAAACTTTTGTCCAGATTGAAAGCTCAGACTTTTTTTTTTGTCCATTTGAGGTCAAATTATTAAAAATGAACAGACCAAAACAATGATAATCGTTTAACACTAGTGGGAAGTGGCATTTCCAAAAGACTGAGTGCTGCCTTTGTACAGTACACTAGAGACATAAGCAGGAGCACATGGCCGCGGGCTGGAACTGTTGGTGACCTGATTTATGGTCATACACGGATGCTCTCACACACATACACTCAAGCAGGCAGCGTGCGTACATGTGACAAGGAAAGGCGTGTCGATCAGATGGCACAGGGATAGAACTGTCACTGTTCTGCTACCACAACAGGGCCACAAGACATCATATGACACCGACAGGAACAGCCCCTCACTTGTGATAACGGGAGAGACAGGAAGACACAGAGAGACACAGACGAGGGCACCAAAAGGTCTGAGAGAAACGAGAGAGAGCCACATGATTGTCTGTGTCACTGATCACTGCAATCTGGCCTCCACTAATAAGTGCACCTTTGTGAAGAACCACAGGGAAAAAAAATGCCAGTGGAACGTCTCCTTCGAGTCTTATGAGTTATTTACGATTTTCAACTGTATTTGTGGTAACATTGAATAGCAAAAGGTTAATGGCTGAGAGCACAATCTGCTAATGCCTATTTGGCAATTCATGACCTAATGACACATGTTATGTATCAAGTTCTCCACGTGCTCGTTTTGTTTTTCCAAGAAGGGAAGACTCCACTTATGAGGTCAGGAAACAAAACTACAATTTTATTAACGGCAATACAGCGAGCGGTGCACATGTGGCTTAATGCACACAAACACACACACACACACACAACAAATGCACATCTCTGACCGTGCAGGTAATGATTCGTCTCACCAAATTACCACCTCACTACACACAAACTGCCAGTCCAAAACTCAAAGACATTCAATTTACTGTTATAAATGTACTGTTTTACTATTATCAAAGATGAAGCAGAGCAGCAAATATTTACATCTCAGAAGCTTGAAATAGCAATCTTTTGTTAGGCATTTTGCCTCAAGAAATTACTTTTCAAATATCAGAATATATCAATATATCAATTAATTGAATAATCAACAAATCTTTCTATCTCAATATGTGCTCTATTTGTTACGGCCTTCAAGAAGCCAAAACATTTTTGCAGCATGTTGTGAGTCCCCACGAGAACAAATCAGTCTTTTAAATAATAAAATATTGTACTTTTTAGTAATTAACTTTTATTGGCACCTGATTCTCCGGCCATGTTTTGCAGCCAAAGTTTAACTAAATTTAACTTGAACCCCAAATACACTGACCTCCACAACATCCAGTTATTATTGTGATTGTTTACAGTCTGTAGTATGCTGGTTAGCTGCTTTGTTGGATTACGTGTTGCTCTCCATTCTGCCTCATGCAAACTTTAAAGAAGGAAAGTAGAGGAAAAGAGACAGAAGGAGAAGAACAACAGAGGAGGACGAGGTTCTATCACTTGCCTACTGACTGGGGTGGTTTTAGGGAATTTCACAGCCAGGCATCCTGAGCCCACCCTTCTCCGTTTTCTCTCTCTTATTTCCTCCACTAACTCCACAGTCATTCACACTCACACTTGGATAATTCTCTTCTAATCATCTCTAGCTCTTCTCCGCATCCACCCTCATTTACTCCCCTCATGTCTCCCTCCCCTTCTACTCTCTCTCTCTTCTCACCTCATCAGACAGGCCTCCACCTCACCCCTCCGCTGCCTCCATCCCCTCGCTCCTGTCCTCTCTCACTGACCCGTGCTCCCCCCCAGTCACAGGGCGTTGTGTCTCTACCTGCCAGGCTCCCTGACAGCCCCACGTCCCCCCTCACCCCCTGAGAGGAGACCGCCTGCCCATCCGGAACGCTGCCGTGGCAACCCTGCCAGCGCCCCCATTGTACCCCCCCTCACCACCACCACCACCAACCCAATCTCCATTGAAACCAGCACTGAGAGTTTGACAAAGTCCTTCTCTTCTCTTCTCTTTCCTAACTTCCCATCTCTCCGTCTCTCATTATTCTGTTTTTATTCTTCCTCTCTCATTCTCGCCCTAAGATTTTTTTTTCCCATCTGACCTCACTAATATATCTTTACCTCTTTTAGCTTTCTGCTCCCTTTGACACTCGCTGACACACTTTCTCCTCTTGCTGAGGCCCTGATAAAAGTGAGCGTAATGCCAGTGGTAATTACGGTGACCTTCAACTGTTACTTTGAGGATTGCTGTTTGTTGTGGAGGGACAAAATACTGACAGGAAATACAGCACCAGAAAAAAATAAAATTACCGTAGTTTTTGCAGAAATGGCATTTAAAGTTGGGGATCGCATTTGACATTACGTATTCCCAACATCAGCGTTTTTTGAATGAAGAGAGTGCTGGTCACACTGGCTGCTACAGAGAGTGGTGAATTGGGAATTGTTTGTAGTCTGAATGTTGCTGGGCCAGAGAGTTTCTTGAAGATCTTTCACAGTGCATTGTTACAGTTGGTCATCCATAAAAGTGTTCATGCAGCCCAGTTGACCTTTAACTCCGTCTCCTAAAACTTACATTTATATATTACTAAATATGGTTTTAACATCATGGTAGCTTAAATGTTACACATCATGTCTGCTGCTTCAAGTCACTGTGGACTTTCTCTGTATTAAACTAAGACATGATCTTTCCCTAACCTTAATCAAGTGCTGCCTGTGTCTAAATAAAACCATAACTACAGTCACAAGCTGGAAACCAATTGAAATGCTCTGTCAGTGAACATTTCACTCATACACAATGCAACTTTTCCTCATTATGTTAATAGAAGACACAAACCAGCCAACATTGCTTTTCCTTTAAATCGTATTTGGCCTCGCTATATTGGGGCATCTAAGGATAGCGAGCGCTGTATACTGTACAGATTGTAAAGGCCCTTGAGGCAAATTTGTGATACAGGGCTACATAAATAACATTGACTTAACTTGTATTGCTGTAATTTCTAAGAGACAGGGTTGTGGTGGCTTGTGTAATTTCTTGTGTTGCCACATAAATGGAAATAAAGCCCTGACAAATGAAAACTATTCGAAAGCTTTCGTAGAAAAATGAACCAGGACCGAATCAACTGTCAAGCAGCCAAGAATTACTGGAGTCACAGAATTCAATGATGAGCTCAAAAAGACAGTCCAGCCAGAGAAAATAATGGGTGACAGGACAGTGATAGAGTATGTGACTGATAAACAAGCTACACAAATGTGGGATTTACCTTTTTTTTCTAATGGAAGTATTTCGTGCTTCATTTTTATGAGGGAAAAGGCCTCAAGGATGAGGATTCTCCTCCTCTAATAGTGTCTTATGGAAATATTCCCAACAGGTCTAATCCTTTTCCAAAACCAGGTGTTGGAAAAGGAGGAGTCATCTTATAGTCGGGTTCATCTTATACTTGGGCCAATACGACATGTGAAATTAATAGTTTCTGTCAAATTGAGACAAAAACCAAACAAGGATTTATCAGACTAATGCTTATGTCTGAGTGTTAGTCTGTGTCCAAATGTTTCGAGAGTGGTCATCAGTAACCAGATGTGCATGAGTTATGTGGTGAGGTAGTGAAATAATGGGAATCACACGTTATACCTGTTAGCCTTTGTGAGTAACAGGGAAGCCCACAGCTGCCTTTGATATAAAAAAAAATAAAAAACCAATGACCTCACAAAAGTTGAGAGGCGGTCCAAAAGAGCTGTGTACCATCTGAGTCCTCCGCGAAAACAAACGCCGCACTGGGAGGGAGGTGGGAACAAAAAACATGTGGGTTACATTAGCCAGGGGAGTCTTTATTTATGGCACACACATGACAAGGAACATAACCGCTAACAACACGACAAACACACAAACACTTGTGACTCTCCCCGGCCAAAAAAAAAAACTCCCAAATAAATGTCACACAAATCACCCTGCGGTAGTAAAACCACTTAGCAAACAAGCAACAAAGTTTAGGTTTGGGACTTCACTTCACCGAGGAGGGAGAATTTCAATCACAAAAAAGTTTGAGTTCTAATTCTCACTCCGAGCACATCCTCCTTTTCTTTCTTTCTTCATCTTTTTTCAATTGTGTGTATGAAGAGGAGAGGCGTAGGAAGTGCAGCTTCAAGAGTAATATATTTTTTATTTTTAAAGTTCTGCATGTTGTCTGTGCCAACCAAACGATCGGCGCATTAAAAAGTCATTTTAGCTTCTCTTCCAGTGAACCCATGGAGGGGTTGTAAGTGTAATGCTCATCGCAATGCCCTCCCCTCCTCCAAACCTCTTGTAATTGAACACTATCCCACAGCCCCGGCAAAAATCAGCTTAGAAAATGCAGCAAGCAGAAAAAAATGAAGAAATGATTATTATTCCACCATCAGGTTTCAATTACAAGGAAGGGGGAGGAGGGTTAAGTGAACATCAAGTCACATTAAAGTATATAGGAGGCCACTGGCACTGGGAGACTTTGTTGAAAGCTCTCGTGTATTAACACACATTCTTACACGTGGCCAAGTTATATTATTTGATTATTACAACCGTAGCCACGAGTTTGGCATGCAGGCTTTCAGTTCCCGCTCTCGCCTCAGAACCACTTCCACGCAGAACAAGAACCTATTAGTCTGAAAACGGTGATGAGAGAGAAAGATCTCCTGTCTACATCTGGCATCCACAGATGCCAGAAGCCCAGCTGTGTGTGTGTTTGTGTGTGTGTGTGTGTGTGTGTGTGTGTGTGTTAGGTATGGGCATATATTCCATTTTACGTGTCTGCGTTGCTTTAATGCATAAGACGCGTAAGTCAGACTTAATGACTGAACGGATGTGAGGCTCTCTGTAACGAACCTGCATTGTGAAAATTTAGACTCAAAAAAGTGGCTGCTGTTCATTATCTTCCAGTCACTCATGAATCACCTCAAGCTCCTTCAGTTCTTGTCTGTTTCTGAACGTTTATGTTCACTCTGCTGTCTGCCTCTCTTTCTCTCGCCGTCAGTCTTTCTCACTTTGTCCTTACACACCACCACACCAGATTCTGTCACCTGTCTCTGCTCATTCTATCACTCCCTGAGAGGCAGAGGGATGGCCGCCGCATTCCCAGAGGCAAGACATAAAGGGCTGTGAATGGATGGATGGATGGCGAGGGGGACGAAACCAACGACTAAATTATTAAGTGACACTTCACTTCGCTTTGAGACACACACAGACACACTCAAGAGGCAAGAGGGTAAACGCATTAGAACAGTTAGCCCCCTGAATGCACCCGACAACTCGACTACACGCTAACTCACGTCAAAATCATCAAACCAGGCCTGAGGCTCTTAAAATTTTTACGCTACTGCATGAAGGGACGTCGTGGAGCCTGGGAGGCTTTCTGAGAGTGAGTGGCCCTGTCATCGCAGCCATTGCTGCCAATAAATAAGTAAATATGGGAGTGGAGTGGCTAAGCAGCGTTGCCGCAGAGTTGACAGCACCTATCCACTGTGAGTTTGTGCTCCTGTGTGAACATCAGCAAATAGGTATTTGCACCTGTGCGTGTGTGTGTATGTGTCTTCTCCCAACTACTGACAAGCTCCAGGGGGGCTTTGCTCTTGCCACCATCTCTCCAGCTAGAATGTGCCAAAGTGGGGCTTCATTCACTTAAGTTCCACCAGGCCTTGATTTCCTGTGGACAAGGCTGGAGCACACTGGGACAGCTCTGGTCTAATTTGATACATAAGAAGACTGGTTGACGGGCCATTTGGCCACCGTGGACCCATGTGTAGGTCTAACAGCGGGAGGAACACAGCCACTCTTAGTTTCTTAGTTTGCAGCAGAGTTACACGGATGGCTGAATGAACTGAGGTTCTCTATCCAGCTGCACCAGGTTCCCCCTCCAAGTGTAATAGTCCTTCCATACACAAATAGGATGCAAGACATATATTCAGCATAAGTTCATGACGTTCTTTAAAAACAAATTTGTAGGGGTCAGTTCACATTGAAAATCATAAAACTGTACAGACAGTTTTGCTTTTATTTCCACTGATTTTGAGATATGCATATCTGCATTTTCTGCCTCCACCTCAGTATAATTTAGTTTGTGGAGCTCACATCACAGAGCACTGTCAAAGGTTTTAATGGGGACCATTTCTACAGTAGGAAGTAGCTCCTATAAGTCCACGAAGTAACCGTGACATCGTTTCTGGAAGGGCATATTTCTATTATTTCTATCTTTATATATATATATATATATATATATATATATATATATATATATATATACAGTGTAAATATATAAAAAGTGTATATACAGTGTATATATTGGAGAAATCTCAGTGTAAATATCAAAAACCCTGAATAAATGCCACCAAAACTCTCTACATGGGAATATTCACTAGGGGTAAATAAAAAAGTTTAAAAAAATTTTTTATGTGGGTGAACTTATCCTTTAAAGTTTGTGTGAAGCAATAATAAATATGTGTTTTGAGTTTGTCACACCCACAGACTGTATGAAAGAAGTGGATGTAGCCACCGTGACATCATGCATTGGTGTGGGGACTGCCGTTTTGAAGCTTCTAGTTTTGCTTTATGGTCATCGCCATCTTGGTTTGTTTGGACCCAGAAGAGACGTTTGTGCCACTAAGACTGCGTCTGATTGGTAAGTCACAGCGTAGTCCCACCCTAAAACATATCCTGCTTTATCCTGCCTATTTTCCTCTAAATAGAACCAGAATTTACTAAATGAACGTCCTGTTGTATTGAAGAAGACTGTAAACTAGCGCCTGAGACCATAAAGTCATTGGGAAAGTGTTTAGAGAGGTAATTAATCAAATGAGTTATTTTCCCATAAACTTCTATACAACCACAGGTCTCCCCCACCTCTTTCGTTCATCTTAATCTGTTCATTCTCTGATTTCTTTCTCTTTCCTGGTTACACTGGTACTTTGCCAGTGCTAACTTTAAGTTGATCATTCTAAATCACTTTAGACTTGATATGTTTCATTTGAAGTGATCTTGGTGTTATAGGGTAGTCTGCTGCTGCCCTGTTAGCTTAACCTAGCCAGTTTAGCCTTTTTCACTGCAGTCAGCCGTGATAAGTTCCTTGACAATCGTAAGCAGTGTTATGATGATTGCAGATGTTATTTCTTTCAGACGTGTACGTGAATTAGAGGAGTTTCTCAGAGACCCATAATCCGTAAGGTCAGGTTAGCGCCGCCTGCTCGTTCTTTCGTGGGGCACAAGCTTCCACCATAGAGGTGCTCTAGTTTTTATTGTGCTAGGGGAGGGATCATACTAAGTATGGTACCAGTATGTTATTGAGTCATGATTTAAGGCTGACCCAAAAATGGTTGGAAAAAAACACTAAATCCATAATTAAGTACAACATAGTTCACAGTAAGCGGTTGAAAATGGATGGGTGGATGGATAGTTCACAGTCTTTTCACGTTACCATAAATATTTTCTAAAATTTATATTATTTTAGAAACAAATCTCTAAATTTTTCTTATAGAGATGATTTTGCTCCTTCCCAGTAGCAGCAATTATCCTTCATCAGGAGTTTCTTAAGAAAGTGAGTTTTAAATAATAATAAAGCATCAGTGTTGGGAAGATTTTGTGATCTGTTTTTGAGAAAATAAGACTTTAGGTCGAAACAATACAGCAAACTAGGATGTTTTTTTGCAGCATTCAGTCTTCATTTGGCCATTTAAAATGGCCATGCTAAAAATGGCTGTTCTGTTTTGACGTCCTTAAAAGTCACCACCAGCAGACAGCGCACACAATCTGGTATAATTAAACTACTGTCACAACAAAATGCCATGGCATTCTGATACTTAAGCAATTGTAAAGAGTGTTTGTGGGCCCATAAATGCGCTCACAGTTTGGATGTATCTGTTTCAGTGTGTGTACATGTGCGTGTGTGCATGTATGTGTCTATCTGCGGGTACGCTCATTGTAAAGCCTGCTAATTGCAGTTGAGACTCCTTTAATTAACACAAAGAGAGGTCTCCTGGGTATGTATGGGCACTGTGAGTGTGTCACGAGTTTATATCTAGCCAACCTGTGGGACACAACAGCCTAATCAGAGCCTTTTAAGTTCTGCCATGCTTACACTGGAGGATTAACTGAAGACACACTTTAGTCGTGGAAAATGAGACAGCAGAGGATCGTGTTGGTCTGGCTGACAAAACAAGCAAGGCATAAAAAAAGATACCCCAAATGTGCATGGAAAACCAACACTTTGAACTAAGTACACAATAATGCTGACAATAAGAGGTGCTGTATTTTAAGGTTGTAATGGTTTTATTTAGCTTGAGAACCTTCCTCAACTGTAAACAAAATGGTTGCCTTGCTGTTGTTGTTTGCAGATTGATGGTTTGTGTATGGCAAAGGACGCCACAAGAGACATGACACAGGATATGCCTCAATCTTTCTCTCTTCCCTTTGTCCACCCACCACCGTCTTCATTTGCTCACTCGTTTCTCCTCTCTCTTTAAAAATAACTTCCTCTCTTTTTAGTATTCCTGCCAATTTGGACAGGAGCCCTGGTCAAAGACAGATTACACTAAGTCGCATATCAAACCTAATCAATCTTCAGCCCCTGGAAGGCATCACTCTCCCAATGAATAATTACAGCAATCCAGTTATGAGCTGCCAGTGCCAAAATGTTGCCACCACCATCTTTTAGGATGCAGGAACCCCCAGCTGATTAACCAATGAACTTTGAGGGGGAAGTTTGTGAGTGCCTGTGGTCCAAAGAAAGAGAAGTGCAGAGGAAAGACAAGGTGAACATCCAGTCATGACAAGTGCTACTGTTTTTCCTGGGAGAATTAATAAAGTCATTTGAATTACAATAAATACAAGTGGCACATGGGGTATGCAGAGGTTGGAGAGCTGATGTGTGTGGAGAATGAGAGTGTTCATGAGTGTGTTTTGATCCAGGATTTAGTCTGGCAGGGTTGCTGTAGTCAAACTAAGGCCAAACTCAATTTGGCCTCCATATGTCTTTAGTACAGCTTACAATAGAGGAAACATGCTACACTACCCTCTGCTGCTGACACACACATAGGCACGCAAACACACAAAAAGACACACATACGACAAGGTAAAGATGATTAAAAGGAGAGTAAGAGATGTGATGTGAAGAGAAAGAGAAAAAGATATAAAAAAAAAAAAGGTAGAGAGAAGGGGGAGAGGAATGAATGATGAATGAACGAATGATCCTGTTGATGAGGGCGCTGCTATCAGCAGGGAGAAGATGCTCCAGTCGTACACTGTCAGTCATTCAGTCGGTGATGTGTGATGCATGAGAGTGTGTGTGTGTGTGTGTGTGTGTGTGTGTGAGACAAGACGTGGTTCTTTCATCAAGAGCTATGTTGAGTTGAAAATATTGAGAGAAAATTGACAAGAAACTGCTTTTCTTTCACACAAGGGAGGGAAGCCACTGTGTTGTACATGAGAGGAAGTGGTGGAGACTGGAGGGAGGAAAGGAAAAAAGGCGGAGAGGAGTGAGTGTGTAACTGCAGCGCAGCTGTATTGAGCGGAGGAGGGTGTCATTTAGAAAGTGGCTGGCTCAGCAATGGCCATTAGTAGTGCTGTGACACAGTGGACCGTCAAGCAAACAGATAGACAGGCAGAGGAACCAGCATGGATGTGGGCAGACAGGCAGGAAAACCGTTGATGCGGGTAAAAATTAGCAGGTTGAAAAAAAAAAACAGTGACTGTTTGAGTTTTTAATTGATGTGGCAATATCTTTTACAATAATCTATTCATTACTTAAGTAAAAACAATATCGGAAAACATTGAAAATGCCCATGATATCATTTCCCAGAGCCAAACGTGACTGCAAATGCCTTGTTTTGGCCAACCAACTGTCCAAAACCAAAATAATCAGTTTACAGTTACATGAAATGGAGAAAATTATATTAACCTTCATTATCTTTGATATCTATCTACTAACACCTCTGGTACTCTTCCTGAGGTTTCATCCATTTTTCCCCATTAAAGGATTTTTTGGGCTAGTTATTCCAGACTGTAAAGTCTCTTGGGGCAAATTTGTGACATTGGGCTATGTCAATAAAATTGACTTAAGCAGCCATAAAATGAACAGGTAAAAACAGTTTAGACAAGTAAATCAACAGGCTACAAATGAACTAGTTGAAAAATGTTGGCATATATGCAGAAAAAAGCAATTCTTGCAACGTGACTCACTTAAGAGTGCTTCACCAATTTAGCATTGCATTCTTATCACAATGTCAGATTTTCCTGGACAAAATCAATGCAGCAGAACCAGAGATATTGGTTTTTTTTTAATCCATACATTCTTCTTGTTTGTCAAAATCTGGCAACTACATTATGCCAACCACAGTTTGGTTCTGGTATGTTATGCTAATAGTAGCTAATGCAGCCTCTAGCCTCAAGCATTATGAGAATAAGTGGTTGACTCCAAACTCTTCAGCCAAAACAGACTTTTATCAGAAGGCTACAGACATATTTTTACACATTGGCAGTATTACTCCCTAAGACCTGTAAACAGGTAAAGATCAGTGCAGTCCCCTTTTAAATGAAGCAACGTTAGAATGTACAATAGCTTATGAAAGCTCCAAAGTGTAACTCTATTGAAATGGGACCTTGAAAAATACTGGGTGGATACTAATGTTAATATCATTTTAAGTTATCTGATATTTTAAGCCAAGGAAGCCTCTTATAACATTATGGTGAAAGACTAGATACTTAATACTGGAATAATACAGTCGTTCTGAAAACCACAAACTATACAGTGCTGCACCACAAATAACTATGATTTTAAACAAAACTGAGTGAAGGAGAGCAAAAAAAAAAAATATGAAGAAACAGAGAGAAGGAGAGACATAACTAGAAAAATACTGAAGCCCATGAAATTCCTTAGACAGCAGAGCAGTGAAGGCTAAACACTCCAGAGTCTGGGTGTTGGCAGACACAAAACACCGCTACAGCACGAAATCTGAGGCTTCAAAACACATCTATTGCAACCATTGGTAGACCTTGAAGCACCAATCAAAAGTCTTGGTTCAACTTAAAGCACCAATAATGACCAGGATCATATTAGAACAAGGCGATAAGTGCTGGTGATCTGATTGGATAGAGCTGTCTTTTTCTTAACTGGTAATTATATGTATTTAAAACTGTGACAGATTAATCAGCATCAAACGTCACTTCCTTGTGTCTTGGCAGCGTGTTGTTAATAACAGACACACTCCAGCTCTCAGCTTTTACTCCATTTTCGTCCAGCAAACGCTCTGAATGACTTTTAGGTTTAACACTACAATCATTTCTTATTTATTTGCCTGAAAGACAATCTGAGCTTTGACTTCACTTTCCCACCGGTCTGTCCAGCTGCCCACTGCCAGAAAGCATTTTGTTGGGGACAGTGTGGTCCTATTGGAGCGGCAGGAATTCACAAACAGAGGGGGCAAACCAAGGTTACTGAGACGGAGGGCCCAGGCACGCTCCCAAACGAGGCAGGCGTCGACGCAGCCAGCACAATCTGGGGTCCTTCTGCTGACTAGCCACGCTAGGACTCATGGGAAGGGAATGCAAGACCGCTTCATGGGCCAAGTTTAGAGGAGTGTGGAGTGAGAGACAAACTGTTTGAAGAGGACAGGGTTAGCACATGAGAACACTGCATGTGCGTGTGTGTGTGTTTAAAAACCTTGACAAGTAAACTCTGGCTGCCATCACTCGTCACTTCTTTGTGTTGGAAAAGACCGCCTTGCCACACCCCGCGGTATTCCCGTGCAGGCCAAGTCTTCTCCCATTCCAATGAGGAGACATTAAGGGAAGAATAATCACTTTGGACACAAGCTGCCAATTTAGTCTGAACTTATTTATCTCATTTAGAGTCAGTTTGGAGGGATATTCACATAGCAAATACCGACTTCTCGGTTCCCACAGACAGAGGAAGAGAGAACGCTGGCAGGGCTTACTGTGTTCCTCCATTGAGCCTTTCTTTACTGTAACAGGAGAGGGGGTGACAACGGTTTGCCAAACCCTGACAACTGCAATCCTGTCACTGCTCACTGCCAGTTTATCTGTGGTTTTCTTTTTTCGGTGGATGCTTTACCACTAATTCAATTTCTTCTGCTGTTTCAAGCATTAAATTCTAAATTAGGATGTCCTGAAAAAGTAAGCTTACCTTCGCAAACAAAGTCGCGTACACACATTCACATTCACACAGTAGATGTGGAAGATGACAACGGCCACCGTGGCAGCTCGCCTCCACCCAAACCACATGATGCAGGGACCCCCCAAAATCTCATATCCTACATGGCTCTGGCTACGCATACTAACTAGCCAGCGCAGCACCCAAAGGGGGTACAGTAATGCAACTGGAGATGGCCTCTCTTTTCATGGAGCATGCACACATGTAAGCACACACACACACTCACACACATTAGGTTTAGTCTAATTAGCGCTGGTATTTTCAGGGCTTGTTTGCGCAAATTGGAAATGTGTGATGTGAATTAAAATATGGCTGGGGTTTTTGTTCCCAATAAAAAAATAGAAAGGGGTTTCACCTTGCCCCTTTGTTGGGGCTCATACGAAAGTAATTTAGTCCTCAGAGAGAGAAAGCGAGAGAGGTACAGAAAGAGAGAGGTAGTAAAAAAGACAGAGGGAGAAAGAGAGAGAAATGGAGAGACAGAAAGAGAAAGGGGGAGGGAGATACATTCCGCTTGGCCCAGAGTGAGAGGCACTGTGGGTGTCTGAGGGCCCTCGCTGCCAGTAATTGCTTCCATATAGGACCCGTCCACGGTCACACACTAAACACGCATATGCATGCTCACACATACGCACAGTTCAAAATGTAAAAGCAGACACAAAAATCCACCTCAAAAAAATTAATAAAACAGTAATGTATGATACATGAAAGTACACTAAAAGTTTTCATTTATTTAACCACTGAAAACTGTTTTTATGAAATGTGTCATAAAACAAAACATGGCCTGCAGAGCTACTGCATGAGGTGATGAGGAAAAGTAACAGGTTACAAAAGGCCCCAAATGAAGCATCAAATAATCCTGCTTTTTGTACTTGGCTTTACATTGTTGCTGTTAATTGTCACACATGTATTTCTATGACCTGTGTGTTTAATGCTGACCTGCAAACCAAATTTCCATCGGAATAATAATGATAATGGTCAATAAAAGATAAAGAATTTCATTTGTGGGCTTTGATAAATGAGGTAACTTCTCAATAAACAGTTATAACTCATCAATTTCTAATTACTCTGTCAAAGTTGTAATAGAATTACATATTTCTCTCTACTTAATGTTATTTTCTAAATCTAAAACAAATCTACCAGTAAATCAAAATGGAAAGGAGACCGGCTTACAGAAGGAAACATTCTGAACAAAACATGACTTACAACCAACAGTGATGTTCTTGTCTTTCTGTAAAGAAATTCAATTTGATATCAGAGGCACCAAGTCTCCTCTGCCAGTCTTAAATTCTTTCCAACATCTGTCTTTCCAGTGCTCATCTGTCTGCCACTGTTGCTAGGCAACAGTTCACATCAGCAGGTGTAAATTAATGTATGTGCTCTATATGTTAAAGATGAAATAGTCAATTAATAGGATATTGAATAAATATCCCGTTAAGCAGAATTCTATGTGTAACCAAATGATGGCCTCTTCACCAGTTAAATCATTTTAACGCCATTATCCCAAAATAATTTGTTGCAGCACTTCATGAGTTGGGACAAAATATGGGATTACTGATGAGTGGACCTTTTTGAACAGGCCTGTGCATTTTGAGTCAAAAGTCATGCGCACAAAGTGTATTTAGATTTCCAGCCATCATCATTTGAGTAAAGTTAAAATTCAAATGTGCTTCACTGGCAGAAAGTAGTCCAGATAAATGTTTTCTTACTCCCTGTCCTCTTGTATCGCTGTAAGTGTGTGTATTTCAGTGCATAGACTGTGTAGGCTCTAGTTTGATGTATTTACAGGTTCCTTCGCCTCACAGTGTGTATTACATGCCCTCTCTTTCAGCAACACACACACACAGACACGCACACTCATGATTTATAGGAGTGGGTCTGAAAGGGGCAACAATAGTCATCCTCTGCTCCGCTGCCAAAAGAAAACATACAGTATTTGGCATATGTAACCACATGTGGTTGTGGCTCCATTAGACTGTCATGCACTGCCTCTCATGTCAACAACAAAGAAAAAAATGCTTTTCCTATTTCTCCGTACATATTGTAAATCGACTTACATCATTTCATAGTCAAACAAAACACAGAGAGAATGAAGGACAGAGGCAGGAAGACAGAGAAAGAAAGAAAGAGGATGGAAATAAACCATAATAATTTAATAGGACACTCCAGATGCAACAGATAAGCAGAGAGTTTTGAGTCTAAGTAAGTTAAAGAGGAAATCAGTTTTGCTATTTCGACCAGTTATAGCCACTTTACCGGGTGCAAAAGCACATAGTAGTGCAGAGCCTTAAACTTGGACAGCAGAAGAGCCAACTACATAAAAAAGAATCTTAACTTTACTGGGTTCTACTGGAGTTTAAATAGCAGATGGACTGTGTGTGTGAGTGTGAGTGCGTTTGAGGTTCAAAGCGTTAATGTGACTAAGACCACTTGGGAACATTAGCATGGCAAGTTGAACAGGTGTGGGCTATGCTTTCAGCCACTAAAATGAATGAAGTCACTGAGCCTGCCTTAAACACACACACTCACCCCCACATCCATGGTTCCCACCTGAGCAGTAATTTTAAATGACTGTGAGCCTTGTGTGACTGAATCGGCTGTGCTCACAAATCAAAGGCACGTGGTGTTAGTTGGAGATTTCCAATGAAGTAGCAGGACACAAGTGTGCATATATGTATGGTGTGCAGGTGTGCGCGCATGTAAATTGGAAAGCAACAGACAGAAAGACTTGACTGCCCTCTCATGACTTGATCAGTTCTTTAAGGTAGATCAGATGTCACATATTGTTTCATTATTTGACAATAAACATTAAACATTGCACACATCAAAAATAACTATCCCCCCTCTGCCATCACACACATACTGTAAACTCAAAGAACAGGACCCACAGGGAACACTGTTGGAGATTGGTGAGTGCTGTGAATATGGCACTGAGCACTGTGTGTGTGTCCTGTAGGAGTGGCTGTCACTGTATCAGTTGCCACAGTAGATAAGGCAGCGTACCGCAGTGGTGCCGGTAATGATTCTGGGACCACTGAGACAAGAATAGGGGAGGCGTCTCTGCTGCTTCTTGCTGATCTCATCACATCACATCACACACTTTTTCTGTTGTTGTCGTCGTAATAATAAAACACTCTGCAGTGTTTTGCACTCCACCAGTTTCACACATGAAGGTTAGTATACCTCTGGTCATGGTGCGAAGTACTACAAGGCCTGTGAAAACACAATATCGTATAATGTCATGTGGTGCTGGAGGAGTTCTGTCACATCTCAGAAAATTACCTCCATGATGTCATCAGGGTTATTTCTGTTTGTCAATTGTCAACAGAAAACCTGATGCATTATGGGAAGTGTGGGATACAGCCTTGACCCATCCTAGGGACTCAAAGTCAGGATGTCTCAGCCTCTGCTGAGACCCTTTTTCCTTTTTAAATCTGTCCCCTGTGAGTCCTCCAACGTTGTAGTGAGATATTAAATCTCTGTAGTGCCCCTTTAAGATTTTGATATTTTAAAATAGTCTTTTAAATAAATGTTCTCTTTCCTAGTTTTGTCTTTTATGCCTGAGATACTAATGTGACAATCATGTGGTTCACACTTGAAGCTCTAGTTCTAAAAATGTTTTGTCTTATTTTGAAAAATCTTCACAAACAGTCAATTATATCAACCAATCTATTAGTGAATTTCTATATTTCCTTCTCACTTACCAGCAGAGATTATTATGTGGAAAAATTCACAGCTAAGAACTGCCTGGTGAGAGAAAATAAGGAGACCACACTGACTTTATGGACAAATATTTTTCCTTTTCTCCACTATTAAAACATTGAGCAGGCATCACATGTCAGCTCTTTATTTCTGATAGCTGTTATTTAGGTGCCCTAGTTGGCTGGACTTCAGTATTTGGCAGTCATGAACACCTCTAAGGAAATCAAATGAAAAATCTGGTTCAAAACCCACGTGTATGTAAAAAAAAGCTTTCGCTTGAACCTGTGAGCAAAAGAAAAAAATAGGAAAAATGAAACGAATGAAATGAAAAGAAATATAGAGGTATGTGATCAAAATCTATATTTGCAATAAGAGATAAAGAGTTAAACACTGACACAAACACATGCTTATTTTTCTTAAAAGGATGCATTCCGCTCCAAATGTAATCGTTTTCCTTCAGTTAAAGTCACAAAGTCACACGGAGGATGTGGTAAGAGGTTAGTAAAACCCTATAACAGAAACCTCCACTGTCCTATGTCTAACCCTAAACCACTGGTGTTTCCGCATGTAGTGTTAGAGAGGTTTGTGGTGCAAACGGGTCGTGATCCAGCAGGAACAAGGCTTGAGAGGACATCAGAACGCACTTAATCTAAACAGCATTTCCTACCTTGGGCCGATGCTACACAAAGCAAGCCAAAACCACACGGTGTCTATGCACCCAGTCAGGAGCTCTCTGTGTGTTTGCGTGTGTATACTGTGAGGTTGTGAAGATGGTCGGGTCAACCTCAATCAAGGGGAGAACGACAAGAAAACAAGCACAAGCTCAGCTAAACAAATGGGGTTGAGGAGGAGCCGAGGGATTCGCAGAGGAGAGACACAACCCAAACAAACTATAAGATTGATGTAGATGAAGATTAGTGCAGGGTGGGAAGCTAGAGAGGGGGTCCTTAATGTATGTGACATAACCAAACATGCTCACACACAATTGAAACACTTTTTCCCCCAGGTCATGCATAGTGCTAGCTAGAGGCCGCCAACCAAGCCTAAACAGTGGGATTAGCTGAACACAACACTGACGCTTTGGCCTGTGTCTGCATAAGGAAGAGAGAAGGCACTGTAAACTGTTTACAGGGGAACGCAGGGTTACTGCTCCGAGTGTGTGTGTGTGCGTGTGTGTTTACAATGCAATATTGTGGCTTTTGTGATGGGTCAACTCTTCTCTGATTGAAACTGGATCAACACAAAGACAGTGGCATGTGTCCATACACAAACACACATGCTGCTTACAGTTAGGGAGCTGGACACCGAAGCGCACAAAAATGTATTCAGCAATACACACACACATCTACAGCATCAGTCTAGTCTATCATTGAGGTTTTCTTTCATCGGTTTAAAAAGAGTCAAACTGAGGTTTACTGTCCATATTCTAAGATAGATCATTCAGAATTTACTATTATTATTTGAACCCTGTTTGATTCCTTTGCATTTAAAAAAACACTACATCTCCCAAGAAGCCTTTCTGGTGCGACAGCGTACCTGTTAACATATCTATGCTTCCCCCCAAAGTCATCTTTCTAACTTTTTAGGTGTATTCTGTGCTGTCTAACAAACACACACTCTATCTTTCCAGTTCATTCTCATAGCCATGGCTGGATTATCCTGTTAGGGGGGCCCCGAGGCAATAATTAGCTGCTGGGCCCTGTTAACCAGACATTCCTCCCACCCTCCACTCTATTCTTATGCTGGGATAAAACCTGGCCCAGGGTTGGCTGTGTGGTAATTTGATTAAACACAAAGTACTTCAGGAAGGCTAGGCATACAAGGACAAGATGAGAAAATAAAGCAGGACCCACCATAAGGCGCTCTTCATGTCAGCTAATATTGTGCTTTTTGTGGTGCATAATCTCAATATTTTCACAAAAATCATATTACCACAAATCAGCACACATATATTTTTCCCCCTCTTAGCGCCCCCAGGGTTCTGGGGCCCTTTGGCAGGTGCCCAATTTTTTTGCCATCGGTAATCTAGACTTGGTCATAGCTCGTCACTCGGCTGGGTCCAATCTGTCAAGATGGTGACAGTTAACCCATAACGATCTTGGCTTGTGGCAAATGGGGTTGAGCATGAACTGCTAAAAGCATAAATGTTAATTAAACAATCACATTACCTCGTTTTTTTTATTGGCCATACTTTTCTGCACAAATGTCGAGCGAAATCATGTTGTAGGGTTGGGTTTGTAGGTATTTGTGTTAAATGTCAGTGTGATTTTGTTGTGTCCTGGTGGCCTGTGAGCTTAGAAGACACCGACTGTGCAAATTAAGTGTTCGCAATTTGAGCCCAGCTGGGAATTTTTGTTTGATGTCTTCGCTCCTCTCTCTACCCTCTTTTGCTGCACCTTTATCCTGTTACCATCAAATAAGGGCAGCAATGCTCCCCTTAAAAAAGTGTTGTGATATTCTAAGTAAGGTTTCTTACAGTAATTTGGAAAGTCTTTGTTTCGCTGTGAGTTTATACAGTGAAATACTCATTCAGTACAATGCAGATATTCTAAAATACACATGTGGCAAACACAAAGATAGACTGGATAAATTTCACCTCTCTGCGCCTTCAGCAATCAGGCCACTGTGGGAGGATAGCATGTTTCTTTTTCAAAAGAATCGCTACATCTTTTACACCCTTTGCTCAGTGGCACGAAAACTGTCCAAAATTTTCTACAGCAAACAACTGTTAGGCTCTTTTAAGTGTGCCTCACATATTGCTAAATGTTTGATGCTGCCTTGTGCCTCGCAGCAAATGTAGCAGGCAAATCTATGTCACTGTAGCCTTTGTTTCTTTTCTTTTTTAAGAAGAAAAACTGTTTGTTGGGCCACATTTGCTGCTTGATATGAAAGCATTTTCAGGTTCAGGAAGCTGCTAAGCAGAACAAAAGAGAAAGCAGGGAGATTGGAGTCGGGCCTGCCAGCTAACAGTTTCTGACTCATCGCAGTAAAATGACCCCTAGTGTTCCTTAGTACTCAAAATAAGAGTGGCAGTTACATGCTAAAACAATTAGCCTTTCCTGCACAGGCTGAGGAACAGCTTGTACATTAGGAAGCTAAACAAGTGGGGAAGGCTGAAGAATATAGCATAAATATATTCTGTGCGTGTGTGTGTTTGTGTGTGCAGGAGTGTGTGACAAAGTGCCTCCCTCGGAGAGAGAGGCTCTGATTGTACAGACAGAGTGGCTGTGTGTGATAATGGTTTCCATTAACCTGGGCTGAGTTGGAGGACCTGTGAGACTCTCCATTCATCCCTGTTTCTCTCTTTCTCATTCTCTCTTCCGGTCTTTCTCTATCACACAAACACAAACACACATACGTCACATAAGTATATGGCCCCTTTAGAGTGACACAACCTGTTAGAGGTGTAGCCCATTTTGCGTGACGATGGGCAAAAAGGTCAGAACTTTATGAAGAAATCCAAAGAGTCCCCAAAAATATACACATATCCAGACCATTAGGTGTGCTTCTGGCCAATCTGAAGAGTAGACATGAGAAACGTGGCCCTTCACACGCTAAGAGCCTCTTTCTACATCAACACAGCTTGCAGCCAAGAGAGTAAAGGAGAGGGTGAGGAGAGAGCTGAAGAAAAGCGGTAGAGGGCAGGGAACAGACTGAGGCAGCAAAAAAGACCTTTCTTTTCTCATATTTACCTGGACTCTCTCTATTAGAGCAATACCTGTAAACTACAATGCTCTTCAGAGATGTTTTGACTAGAACTAGGTTGTGGACATGTACAGTAGTGGCTCCAGCAAAAGCATGTCACGTAGTAGTGAATAGGAACAGAGGAGGTAGTGTAGCAATTATTGCTGAGAAGCCATTAAGGGCCAGGGGTGGCTTCTTTAGACTATCACAGCAGCTGACTAATGGACAACCTTGTTTCTCCGCTTGCTCACATCCCTGATTTATCTCTTCCAGCTCTCTTGGAAAAAAAAATCCAGACTATTCAATACGCTGAGCAGTTTTTTTACAAAGTGAAAACATGGTTTTATTCCTTTAATGGCATGCGTGTGTTTGGGGTGTGTGTGTATGTGTGTGTGTGTGTGTGGTTGTTTCCTCTATCTAGTGCAGGTTTGGCCCCAGGGCAAAGACTCCCCGATGCCACCCCCATTCTTCGCCTCCCTGCGCTCTTCTCCAGAACACGCTAGATATTTTATCACAGCATAAAGTGTGATAGTAAACTAGTATATACTATAAATTAGGGCTTGGACAATACTCTTATCTCCCGATTTGATACTATCACGCTACTGATTCAATGTGTATTGTGGTTCCAAAAACAATGCACATCACATGTCAGTCAGTCTTTATGACTTTAATCTCAGCAACACCATTGCTGTACTCCCTAGAAAAGTGGTAAATAAAATGTACAGATACAATAGAATGAATAAAGAATCGATACTTTTTAAAGAAAACTTAAGACTTAGATTTCCCTGCCCATCAAGCTAGTGCCAAAAGATTTAGGGAGAGTTAGAGTTAGCTGACATTTAGTTTTCTCTGAACTGCCGGGTAGTTTATCAAATGTTTATTCAAATCCAATGATGATGGGGTGGTAATTGGCAAATTTCCCTGTGGCAGCACGCAGAGTGCTCATGAGTGGCAAATGACATCGTTAACACTGGTGAACACGAGCCCAGAAAAACTAGCAGTGGCTAACAGTTGGAATGGGTGAAAGAGAAACACTCTCCCTACGTTGCTTCCGCTCCAGTGGGGTGGCGATATAAACCGGAGAGTGAGTTCTACACTTCGGCAGTAGCCTCTGCTACCATGAGCTGGGACAGAGTTATCGACAAATGTCCCCACTGGCATGTCGTTTTGGACTGCTGGGTGCTCAGCTCTCTGAGCACAGCGAGAGAGAGGGCAGCGGTTGTGTGTGTTTAAATCCACATACTTTGGACTGAAAATGTGAAAGTGAAGGTAGTTTGCTTTATAGATATGACAGTGTGTTGCTCATAGACTACAACAATACAAGCAGGTTTTTAAAAAATGAAGAACAATGTCTAATATGGCCACAGTGTTTTGTGTAAGCACAGGAAATTCACAAAAACAAAAATTAAGACTTGAAAGAAAAAGTAATTTCAAGATCTAAAATACAGGTTAAGTTTGGTGGGTTTGATTGATGAATATATGAGAAAGCCTTATTTGCATTTGCCAGTGCCTACATCCAATAATAGTCCTGTACATAGACTGATTTTTCCCTTAACCATCCTGTTTATGATTAACAAATATGTGGATGTTCTTGTTGAGTTTCTGTTAACACTCTGAAAATGTTACACAATTTTATTATGCATGATTCTGTACCGCAACCCTCATGTCAGTTATTAAAGCTACTGTTCCTCTACTGCAATGAAACATGATGCTTCAGGTTCTTCTTTTTGCCAGATATGTGGAAAAGAAAGCGATGAAGCATGCAGCTTCATCTCCTTCTCTACCTGATGTTTTTGGATGAAGATGTGGAGGATTTGTGGGAATAGGTGGTCCTGAGGAAGTTCAGTGATGTAGAACTGAGAGAGAAGTTTTAATTGTCTTGAGCTTTTTCATGTGTCTGTGAAAACTCTTTGTGCTCATAGCATGCGTTTAACTTTCCTAATGACTGACATTGCGTCAGCTGGTAAAAAGCTCAGACTTCTCTTTGAATGGTTATTTTGCATCAGGGTTGTGTTTGATTCAATCTTTGGAGCTGATGAGCATTATCACATTTTGGCAAAGTATATCACTCAGATTAGGTGTTGAAAACATTACCTGATGTCTTCAGACGGCTATATAAGGAGTTAACCGATAGTTGTGAGTGACAGATGCTGGTAAGAATCAATGCTTTGCTGGCATTATTGCCTCAATCAAAAGAAAACCGTTCTTTACTGGACTTTTTGACTCTGTATTTCGAAGTCTGTGCATGTTACAGAATGCACAATGGAAGTAAGTGACTTAAATGTAAACTGCACAGTGTGTTTTATTATGCAGATGACTATGCCCTGTTATATTGCCAGTGACAAATTTCCTAATGCATTTCTCTTCTCACTTATGCAAGCCCCCAAATTACTTAATTAGGAGAAAACAAACTCACTATGCCAGTGACCAGTATAAAGGACCAGTTCAAAGTGCTGTAATGCCCAGTGCATCTGCATAAACCTAGTGTTGAGGGAGGTCTGGTTTTAAAATACAAGGGGCTCTGTGTATTTGTATTAGTGTCACAGGTAAGTTTACTTTATATGAATCAAATACATATATTTATAACTTTATATATTTTATTTCAATGATGTTTAGTTTATGCATAATCCCATGCACACACACTCACAGAAACGTGCATTCACATGCCCGTGCATACACACACACACACACACACACACACACACACACACACACACACACACACACAAAACAGCTTTGTGAATTGCGTGTCTTGAAATGACACAGCACTTATTTGCATTTCATTGCCATGGGTGCCTCTGCTGTTTGCCCTGGGCATTGCTGTTGGCACAATCCAACATCACAGACATAAATAAAGAAGTGGGAGGGGGGACAGAGAGAAAGAGAAGTAGGGAATTAGAGAGGGAGAAAGATACTTGATGCTCTGAATTAAAAATGGTTTGATTGTGACTAGAGATGAATGTGTGCATGGCCTGTAAGTCAACATGCATTTGGCGCCTTTTAGCCATGCCACAGCTAGCATGACAGCTAACAGTGGTGAGCTCTATCTATCACTTACATGTCTGTAGTGAGAACAAAAGCAGAGAAAAAAAACTTACCTTTGGAACGGGGAGACATCGGCAGGAGCACATGTAAAAAAAAAAAGAAAGAAAGAAAGAAAACAAAGAAGTTAGACTTTCATTTTTAACACACCTCCAATTGATTTATTTGGTTAACAAGGGATAGAAGTCCAGTACTGACAACTATGAACCAAATTGCATAAAAACAAACAAAAGTAGAACAACGTCTCTGTCTTTACTGTGAAAAACAGATTCTGATGGTATTTCTGTATGAAATCCCAAAGCATAAACACAAACACAACATAGCACACTGTCCCTCCGCACCATGCAGCCTGTGCTTGCAGGAGACTCTGTAAAGCGAGTGAAGGGTTAACCTGGAGGTACATATTTCGGAGACAACCTCGCTTCAGATGAGCTGCGCCGCTGCTCTTGTGGCGGTAATGGGAAAATTGCACTGAGAGGAAGGACACACGCAATTAGAATCTGGCAAGTCGGTCGGCAGTGGGTGGCAGGAGGTGGGGAGGGAGATACAGGAGGAGCGAAGGAAAGGGAGAGAGGGACGAGGAGGCAGGGCCCACCGGACAAGAAGTGATTTAGTCGAAAGCTGGCTTTTTGTGCACTGGGTAAACGCTGCTCGCTTGTCTGCTGGCTGGGGCCTGTCCTCGCCCGCCTCTGTGACAGCAGCCCAGATGTCAATCAAATTAGCGCCCATTTACTGCTGATTTGCCCGTGTCATTCGCAATATCCCCCTTCTGCCTCTGATGGGGTGGCACAGAGATGAGGGAGTGATAGAGGAAGAGAAAAGGGGAGAGGAGGAGATGGAAGGAGAGTCACTTTATTGCAGTCTTTCTCCGTGAATGTCATCTGCCCACTTATCGTGCATTCCAGTGGGACGGAGTGAAGGAGGAGAGGAGGAAGAGAGGAGATCCTTTGTTCCGTGGAGTGGCTCACTAGCACATGCAAATAGGGCGGCAGTGTCAGGGGAGAGGCTGGCGCGGGTTTTAATGGAGTTGGGGCAAACTCATTTTACAGCATAGAGCCACAGAAGAGGAGGATAATAATATCACTGTGTATGTGTGTGTGTGTGTGTATGTCTGTGTGTCAGCAGGATGGTGTTTATAAGACACTGGGCCGACAGAATACTTAAAATAAAAAGGCACTGCCTGCAATCTGACTGAGATGAACGAACACTAATTCAAAGCATCAGCAGCCTTAAAAAATCCTTTACGCTACTGCTGTTTTACTTCATATGCAATTGTGCTTCCTAGTGGTTGTGTTTATATACCCTGGCAGACTGCTTAGAGACACCAAACACAGACAAAAAAAAAAGAAAGGGAAGAGGAAGAAGGAGTGAAAAGGGGGAGGAAAAAAGGGTGTCCTGATTGATGCCGTTTGATTCAATTTCCAGCGTGTGGAGACATTTCAAGGCCCCGGGGGCCTCTGTGTCTTCACAGGAGCAAAGGAGGGGAAGATGGTGATAGGCTAGGCAGGAGGGAAGGTGGTGGTGGTGGGGGGGGGCTTACTAATTTGAGATGTGCCTTTCAACAATGAAGGGAGCTGATGTTCAACTTATACTCCAAATCTCTGCTAAAAGACGCACCTAATTGGCTTGAAATAGAGGCAGAGCAAGAGGGGAGAGAGTATAGAGAGAAAAGCTTATCCTAAAACATTTGCTGCAACCCGACCACAAACACACACATGTATACAATCACTGTGAGAAAACAGGCTGAACTGCTATTGAGCAGCAGACAAAGAAACAGAAGTGTTCTCATCAGCTATCATCTGGTTTGATGGCTGCCACCTTTTCATTGATCTCACATGTAACAGCTGATTGGTGCAGAATGTAACCCTCTATGACATTCACATGTGGTGAGAATTTCAAAACAGTGTGACGACTGATAAGCTGATCTGAAGTGTACAACTTTGCACACACTCACACACGCTGCTATTTGACACATAAGTACTTTATATGGAAATTAAACCAAAGTGCGTTTTATTGTGCGTAGCTACAACTGTCATTAAAATAACATGGCCACCGCTTGATGAGCAGTGGGAAAAAGTGCCATTCAAGTGCCATTCAGTTGTCAGGTCCCAATGAGAGACAGAAAAATGCATATGGAAGCTTGATTGCTGGCTTGTACACACACACACACACACACACACATATATACACCCAGGGGGAGGGTGGAGGGTTGGGCCTGTCACTGCTCCGTCACTGACTCTTTCCATTTAATGCCGGTCCTGTCACGACAAGACAGGAGCAGAATGAAGTGGATCACCTACAGGCACCACACCTCGCCCGGTCTCTCTCTGGCTGCCTGCTGATCTGGCTGAGCACAGGCAAGGCAATGTCACCCTACAGTTCACATCAAACATGTGGAGCTCTCTGACTGAACAGGACTGAGGACTGCAAATTAGGTCCTGGAGCAAAGATTTTAGTAAGTTTAGGAGACCAGAAAGAATAAAAAGAAGGAGTACAGGCAGAGGGAGAGAGGTAATCACTGTCTGCGGGTAAATTACCTGAGTTGATTTCAGTCCAATCTGTCTCTCAGTCTCTAGAGAGGAGGGGAAGTGTGTGATGGGGTGACATTTCCTTGAATACTGCCTCCCTGCTCTATTCCCTGTAGGTACACACACACACGCGCATATACACACACTTTTTTCAACCAATACGAGGCATTCTGCATCTGTAGTTGACACAAAAAAACACACATTCGTCTTTTGCAAATGACATCACGCATGGCCTACACTTCTTCCCTCCATCATCAACCCCAAATTTCCTTAATGCATTATTAGAAAGGCATGAATTAGCACCCATGTGCTTTTAGTTTGTGTGTTTGATTGCTGCTTCGCTTCAGCAGTAGCTGCATCGGGCCTTCAGTCAGGGTAGGAAGGAGAAACAGTGAGAAAAGAGGAGAGACAAAGCAGGGAGGGAGGGAGGGAGGGAAGAAGGAAAGAAAGAAAGAAAGAGAGAAAGAAAGAAAGAAGATTAAGTCAAGGAGGAAAAGAAGAAAGTTAATGTCAGGATGTGCCCCATAATGACTAGTATAAGCTCTAGTGGGAGCTTCCTCTCGCGCCAGTACCAGAGAGGGTAGCTTGATTGGGGATAATTGGCTAGCCTTCACTAGCGGTTAGCATCCAGGCGTGGAGACAGGGGAGGGCACAGGGGCTTGGCACACACACATACACACACACACACACTTATACCCATATATACACAAACATTGAACATTTGCAAATACAAATTCGTGCACAGAGACACACAGGACAGAACATGGAACCAGCTTGTCAGACAGGGTTGAGTAAAAAAGACAATGTCCAGAAATTAGTTCAAAGTGCCAGCAGCTCTACTGCAACGTCCAAGTATGTTTGCACATACTCATACTCAAGAACACAAGATAAAATAACATGTTACTATCTACCTATGCTCCTGTGTATTTCTTGTGCACAAAACAATTTAAAGTATATTCATTTTGGTTACATTACATGCTTAAACATTCTACTGTGCGATGTTTTACACAATCTGATCACATTAGAAGAGCCTTTGCACTCTCTCCTGCAGAGCACAGCAAACATTTAATAGTCGTGCAAAGTTGCATTTCTCTGATGGCTGTCTCAAACTCCTATTAATCACAGTCTAAAAGCAAAGCTATAGGCGGCTGGGATGGGAAGGAGCGCTCGTAAAACAACACACACTCCCTGCAGTTACAACGGCACACACACATTCCTTTCAAAGAGATAACTTTACAGAGCCACCCTTCTCCCCTGGCTGTTTTTTGTGCCAACAGCGGTTCCATCAGAGCTTTTGTGCCCTCAAGCTCTGGTGACTGTACGAGGCACATGTTGGCAACAGCCAGCCACTGAAACACAGCAGTCCACACTCAAGGGCAGTAAGGAGGCTGCTTCTAAGAGAGGAGGTGAAACGCTGGAGCTGTCGGGTCACAGAGACATCATAATCTCAGTTAAATCATATTCTAAAGTCCCTCTTTCAACATCAGACCATTTTAAGGTAGTTCCTGTGCAATGTGTTACAGTAGATTGATTAATCTTTTATTAGAGATTGGGCTGGGCGAGTGGAGTACATTTTTCTGACAAACGTTGCAGTTGTAATGTAAATTGCGATTACTCTCTAAAAAATAATTTATAAGTGAGCCTACCTTGTTTTCTATAGAAAAATTCATACTCTTATAAATGTGAGCTACATATTGAAATAAAATAATTACATTCAGAAGAGGCCCTTACATGAAAAATAACACTGAGTCTACAAAACCGTCTTCAGCAAGTGTGTTTATACAGACATTAGCATGCAAATGTTCAACAAACTTTGAGTAAAGCTTTTTTTTTCTATTCGGTTGGTCAGTAACATGAAAGTATTCCAAGGAGTTATTTTATTTGGGCGACAGTTTAAGATAATCATTTAATATTTGGGCTTAACACTCTGCTTCCTGCAAACAACATCAGGTCAGAGATAGCTATAGTACCACCTTTGTCATTGCAAAACATCTCATTGTCCACCAAGCTGCTGCAACAACACACATCACTTCTGCTGTAATCACTGAAGTTCACAGGGAGCTTCCTCTGGCCTGCCCCTCACGCATGCACACACACGCACACAGACTGGATGCCTTAATGAATTAACGAGGGTCTGCAGCCACACCCCTCACTTCAAGAGCTTCAAGGAGGTGGACAGAATGTGAGGTTGGAGTGGAGAGGGGACTCAGGGGCTCTTTTGAATGGCAGGAAATCCCTGAGATGTTTTCTGTACTCTCTGCCACAACCTAAGGCCCTGCTAAGGTGGTGAAGGGGAAATTGTGTTTGTGACACACTCACAATACAGCTTTCTTTCTTACTTACTTTGTTTCTCTTCTCTTATGTCTCTCTTTCACCGCTCTCTCTCGCTCTCTCTCTCTCTCTCACACACACACACACACATACACAAACATACATAAACATGTCTTACACAAACCCTTTTTCTGCAGCCAGATGTCCTGGGAGAGGGAGGCCAACGTGCCCTTTCACTTAAAACGGCACACACACACACACACACACACAGTGGAGTGTCAGTAGGCAGGGGAGTGTCCCTGTGCAGGAATGCGGGGATGATAAGTTGTGGAGGTGTCAGGGGAGAGACCCATGCTGTTACAGCCAGACACCTAAAAACACTCCACCCAGCCTCCACCTCCTCTCTGATTCTCTCTTTTTTCCTCCTCAGTTTTACCCTTCTATCCGTTCTTTCTTTTTTAAACTTTCCTCTCTCTCTGCCTTTACTCTTTTTGTACCTTTTTTTTTTTTTGGAAGTCTGACTACACTTCTGTCCCTGACACTGACGCTCCATCCTTTGGTCTGTTTTAACCTTTCCCCAAAGATCATTTCCCTTTTATCAGTCTCTCCCTGTTTTTTCTTCACTGTACAAATTCCTTGGCTCAGTGTCAGATCACAGGCTTGCCAGATGTAGGCCTATCAGATATTTCTGGGCAAGATGGATTTGACTTGAAATTAATGGAATAAGGGTTAAATGAAACAATGGGTTTTTGATTTCAGACTGGGGTATACAAAAGCAGGCTATTTCCAGCCATCTGCCATCACAGCTAGCTTGCTAATTAAGCTACCATTACTTACAGGCTGATATTAATGTTTTCAGCTGGCTTTTTTAAAACCGAGAGTCTTGTAAAAACATAAAGAGAAAAAAATTTGCTCTTGGTGATATCTTGTATCAAAAAGTTAACACCTGAACATTTCATGATGCATGTAAAAGACTTGAAATAAAGAAACAGCATTGCTCTTATACTGCAGTGCAGAGATAGCTATTCCGAGCGTAGTATATGTGCGTATGATGAGGAAAGATGTCAGATCAGACTATCAGTTATTTTAGTCAGGGTTTAGCAGGTGAGTTACCATCTACATGTCATGTACCATATTATAGTAGTTTTTGTGTATCTGCATAAGCTTCCTACCCAAACCTCTCTGTGTTAATCTCTCCCTCTCTCTCCATATTCCCTCCCTTCCTCAGTCACGATCCCACATAGTGACCAGGTCATGGTGACATCCTGGCTCTGCTTTGACCATTGCTGCAACAGTTTTATGCAATCACGCATTCACACACACGCAGGAACACACACGAAAACCTCAGATCACCACAGGTTCAAGTGCTTTAGTGACTTAAGAAGAGCTGTCATGTATCAGTAGCATAAAAACGTAAAAACTGTGTCTAAAGAAAAGAATATGACCAGTTTTATCTTCAGCTTCATGGGGGACAATAATTAGTGATTCCCATTTAGACCATCCACAGTTTATCAGGCCACGCAGGCTGCTGCCTTCTGCACAGTTTGAATCTCTAAAGTTTTGGGGAGTTGCTCATAGTGGCGACGGATTATATAAGGTAATTGAGGACTTCATCAATTTAAAATATAAAAGAAAAAGGATTATCTAACCCTTAGATGAATATATATTTTAGCAGGACTCTGAAAGTGTGGAGATGTCAAAATTCCTGTTATAGATTTTATATGAAAGACTCAATTCCGGTAAGGGACATTTGTTGCACGTCATTCTGTCACTCTCCTTCATTTCCTCTCTCTACTGTCTGCTATTTAAACCAAAGACGATGCCCCCCAAATAATTATAGAAAATGGCCCGTTAGTGAGACAAAGTAGAAAAAGGTTATATAAGAAGAAAATTCATTGCCCCTGCAGAAACAAGAAGCAAACCCCAAAGTTCCATCACTGCCCCTCCTCCCACTTCAAATTGCATTTCCCCTTAATGATTGCCCCTATAAATATAACAGCACAGCCTTTTTCTCCCCTTGTTATCCTCTGATTTTTTCATGGCCTTGGAATTATGAAACTCTGCTCCTCCAAGGACTAAGTACCCATGAAAGCTTGGTTTGTACCTTATTTATTTATCAGTCGTTCTGTGTGCAGGAATTTTGGTTAAATTCTGTTTTTCCATCTCTGTTTTTTTTATTTTTATCTAATACATGATACTGGGTGTAGAAAGCAGCTGGCAGTAGCATAGAGGGTGACTCATGCCAATAAAGACTATTGAATAAAAGCAGATGTTAAAACTTTCCCTGGCAATTAAGGATTGGTTAAGTGCTGAGAAGTCATGTGAAGATTAAGGAAACTGCACTGTTTGTTCCCAGGCTGCTATGATATCACCTGGTGTTTGAAGTTCTTCTCATGGCTAATGACAGTGAGCGGAAGCATAACTTCGTGTTTATGTGTGTGTGTGCATTGGAAAAAATATTCTTTGACGTAAACGTGCTTGTGTAAATTTAAATGTGTGCTCTGCACCTGAAGTGTATCAGGTCTTGGGAGACTGAGGGGGCTGAGTGTTAGCACTAGCGTCAGTGACTGGGTGGTGATGTGTTGAGACCTG